>NC_056630.2:70124224-70391724 GCF_002870075.4 Lactuca sativa | reverse complement strand
ATACATATTGTTAATCACATATGATTATTACAACATAAAATTATATAATAACATATTTGTCATTCCCTTCTTTTATCAGCTGAAAGTTCCAATTCAACAAATGAATCATATTGTAGTAACATAATTGAAGAATCTGAATATAAACCAGATGTCCCTACTGAATTTGTACCAGTTGTAAACAGCGTTTTCAAATCACTAAATTTGGCAGTAAAAATGTATAATGATTATGCAGAAATGTCAGGTTTTCATACAAGACTGAGTAGCCAATCAGAATACAATAGCCAAATAATATATATATATATATATATATATATATATATATATATATATATATATGCAATAGGGGTGGCAAGGATAAACCAAAACCTTGTGATACATTGGCTACAAGTTCTATCAAGAGGAAACCAAATTCAAAAAAGATAATTATTGGGCGTACAACAAATATTATATTTGAAAATGTTTATGGAACAACAGATTACAAAGTTAAGAAATTTTTTGAATTGCACAACCACCCACTGGAAAGTATTGAGGAAAGACCTTATACGAAAAAGGCAAGAAAGATGTCATATTTTGAAAAAGAGTTTGTAGTACATGCATCAAAAGCTAAAATGGGTCCAACAATGGCTCACAAAATAAGAGCAGTTTTGAAAGGAGGATATGAATATGTTAGGGTGAAGGTAACAGACTACAAAAACTTGAGGAGAGGAGTAAATATAATCTTATGTTACAAGGATGCTCAAATAATGATAAACAAAATGAATGATCGTAGAGATCATTACCCAAATTATTCATTTGAGTTCCTACGTGATGGAGATATGTTGGCTGTTATGTTTTGGGCAGATGAAAGAGAAAAGGCTTTTTATGCAGAGTTTAGAGAAGTTATATCTTTTGATGTAACTTTTAGAACAAACAAGTAAGTTAATGTATATACTTTACAAAATTTATACATTTATGATTAAAATAAAAAAAATATACAATTAAATTTAAACATACTATTAATCAAATATGATTGTACTAAATATATTTTCTTTATATAGGTATAAAATGGTATTTGTTCTATTCACAACAGTTGACCACCACAAGAAATCAGTTACTGTTGGCGCTGGGTTGTTGAGTAGAGAAACAACTGAGTCGTATGAATGGCTAATTAATGCTTTTCTTAGTGCTCATAAAGGGAAAGCACCAAAAGTTATTCTAACTGATCAAGATCCAACAATAAAACAAGCAGTGGAATCCGTCTTACCAAATTCAAGACACAGACTATGCATGTGGCATATAATGAGAAAACTACAAGCAAATGTATAATAAAAATAAAACTATATAATCATATATGATTAAGTATTCTAATAATATGAATTATCAGATATCGTACTGTATAATCATATATGATTAAGTATTCTAAAAATATGAATTATCAGATATCATACTGTATAATAATATATGTAATAATATGAATTATCAAATATCATACTGTATAATCATATATGATTAATTATATATGATTATGTATTCTAATAATATGAATTAGCAGATATCATACTATATAATCATGTATGATTAATGATATATGATTATATAGTATGATATATAATAATACAGTATATAATCATATATGATTATATAGTATGATATATGATAATTCATATTATTAGAACAATTAATCATATATGATTAATCATATATGATTAATCGTATATGATTATAATTATATGAATTATCAGATATCATATTGTATAATCATACATGATTAATCCTACATTACAGTACATAATCATATATGATTACTCATGTATGATATATCCAAATAAATCTATAATTTACACTTATATAAGTAAAATTGTTCATTCATAGGTTACTGACGATTTACTTAAAAACAAAGACTTTAAGAAAAGATTTAACAAGCTAGTATGGAACATGCATATCAAACCTGATGAATTTGAGAAGAAGTGGGAGTTGATTATTAATGAATTCAACCTAGAAGATAAAAGATGGTTCAATGATATGTTTGAATTACATGACAAATGGATACATGCATACTTTAGTGACACTAGAATGTCTGCATTGATGAAAACCACTTCAAGATCAGAAAGCATGAATTCCTTCTTCAACACTTACTCGCAATTTGGAAATCTACTTTTACATTTCATGATGAACTATGACACATCAATTCAAAAACAAAGAAATACACAAAAGGAGCTTGATCATCTAACAAAGAAGGCAATATATAAATTTATTTCACCGCGACCAATAGAAAAAACATGTTGCAAAAGTTTATACAAGTACATTGTTTTATGAAGTACATAAAGAAATCTACAAAGGTTTCTGATACTGCCAATACAAACATATTGGAACAAAAAACGGATGGGAGTTATACAAAGTGGAACAACTTAACAAAAACAGTGATCTAAAAACAGAATTTGATGTAATATATTCATATTTTAAATTTTGATGAATCAAAACGTAATATGCAACAATTTTCAGTTATGATTATAAAACACTTAATTCTTTAATTTTATTTTGAACAAGTAGAAATAAAACTTCCAATAAATGGATGTAAAATGTACTTGTGAACACTTCAACCGCTTTGAGACTTTGTGCTGACATGCATTCAACATACTCATGAAACATTGAATTAAGGAAATACTTGAACAATACTTTGGGAATCGTTGGAGAAAGGATGTGATATTATGGCATTATCACTTTGGTAGGCATGTATATGATACAGGAGGCAGTGAAATTAACCTATCAATCAAGCATACTATAACTTTGAAGCATGTTTAGAATATGTAAGAAAAAAATAAAGACAAAACGAATTTGTTTGTTAAGAAAACATAAAGCATGCTGAAGGAATACAAAAAACGATCTTACAAATGAATTGCAGAAAAATAGGACAAATCTTGAAGAGGTAGGAAAACTTATGGGCATTTCTATTTCAAAAGACATTGACATCAATGTTCCAAATGTTCAAAGCAATAAAGGAAGTGGAAAGAAAAATAGAATTCAAAGTGCAACAGAAATAACATATAAAAATTCAAACAAGCAAACAAGAAGATGCTCAGGATGTGGAGAAAGGGCTCCTCATAACTTGTGTACATGCCCAATAAAACTTACAGCAAAACAATCATCAAAAGCTACATAGATAATTACTAGTTTAATCAGTAATTAATAATTCATGATTTTTTCTAAATAATATACTTTTTGTTTGGTACACTTTACTCTGTTTATAAAACAGAATTTACTTTGATAATTCTTTCTTTGATTTTATTAGTAATACAACAAATCAGTTTTCTTGAATTTTTCTATCTTAAACCTTATTCTATCTAACTTTATGTCTTTTATGATTACAAAAGGATATAATCACTTATGATTAAACAAACATATGAAGTGGTATTACATAATCATTTATGATTATACAAATAAAAATAATTATGTAATCTGTTAATTGTTATTCAATACATGCAATCATTTATGATTACATATAAATAACATCTAAGTTCTACTATAAAACTCATTATGTATAACCGTATACAATATTCATCGGTATAATCATAAAGGATTATGTAATACCACTTCATATGTTTTGTTTAATCATCAGTGATCAAAAATATGATTACATATAAATAACAGCAAAGTTCTACTATAGAACTCATTACATATAACCATATACAACAACATTGTTCCTAACAAATATACAAAACTGTTCATAAAAAATATAAACATAAAAATATCCATCTAGAAAATCAAATTCTAATCACCCATCATAGAATAACATCAAACATGATAAAATCTTCAATAACAAATAATTCACAAGTCTCAAATATCATGTTCCCCATTTTCCAAGATTCTTGTTCTTCATATTCGTAGCTAGATTTTCATACAGATTGTAGCGGACTCCAAGAACACTTCCACCATTACTTAGAAAGATTATCTCCATTGAACATACAAAATCTTTACTTCATATCTGATGTAGAGAAATGTTGTTCGTTAAAAAGAAATCTTTTTTAAATGAAAACATCCCTCTACTTCAAAGACATCTAATAAAGATTTGATATGTTCAATGAAGATAAACTTTTTAAGTAATGGTGGAAGTGGTGTTCTCGGAGTCAGCTACAATATCTATGAAAATCTAGCTACAAATAAAAGAACAAGAATCTTGAAAAAATGGTGAACATGTTATTAGATACAACAAAATTAGTTCTTTTAGACTTATAGAGTCCATATTTTACCTGAAACGAAATGGAAGTTGTTTACATCATAAATAAGTAATGGTGATATATAAAAAAAATTAAATTAAAAATTGAAGAAAATAATAAACAAAACTAACCATTTGGAAGTATAAGCACTCATATTTGAACCAATATAAGGGGTAGCACGAGGCTACCCCTTTATTCAAACATATTAACTTATCAAAAATACATTATATGGTTGTCCCAATCTGTTTTCATTTATAAATAAAAAAATTATTCACTACAAACACTAAAAAACAAAACTAAAATCTTAAAAAGATAAGATTCTGCATGATGATGTATTCTATGCACTGAAGATATAATAAATTATAATGTGCTATACAACATATATAATCATTTATGATTACAAAAACAGAAAAAAAAAATCGATACAATCACTACTGATTACATATAAACAACATATAATCAGTACTAGATACATAATTACATACAAACAAACTTACATAATAAAATCCACCAAAATACATATAAACTTGTTTTCCATCACCATAAAAACAAACATTCTTCAGAATATCCATAACATACACAACATAAACAAACTTGTTCTTATAACATCATTAATTTACTTCTAAAATAACAAAAAATTCAATCAAAAAAAATTCGACAACCTTCTTTCTATATTCCATTGAGCATCATATGCATGCTTACCACGAATGTTTTGATCAACTTTTTGATACTCATACGCATCTTTCAACACATCATCACGCTTTGTATTAATCTCAGAAGTTAAAATTGTTGCTGCATATTTCATTCTCAACTTTTCCAGAATTTTTTCTTGAGAATCACCTTCTTTTGGAAGACCACATTTCCATTTAGAGCCTTTTTTCTCCAAAATAACTCTCCATATGTCTCATAGCAAAAATACCACAATCCACTTTGTTATAAACTGTCCTCCATGGCATTATAATTCTTATTGGTGTAAGATTTTTATCAGCTATTTCATTTGCTTTAACATGATTAATCTCTTTTAGATACTTTAAAAAAAAAACTTTTTCTGAAAATCATATATGATTTGACATCAGAAAAATATAAGTATAATAATTATAAAACATATCATATATGATTTCAAATCTAAATTATAAATATGATTTGAAACTTACAAGAGGTTTAAAAACTGCACCATACTTATCATCAAAATCAACATCATCTGCACCATTATCAATAACCTCAAAAACATGTTTTTTCAGATTGATAACAAGAAGATATATGTGCTTTTGCCCCAAAATAGGGAAAAATACCTAACATCAACATGTATAATATTAGAAAGAAAACATTAATAAATATTTATAAATGTATAAAAAAAACTAAATATACCATATCAACATCCTTCAAAACCTTCAAGTCTCTATCACTAGAAACACTGCGAGAGAAGTTCTCCTTGAAAACTTTATATTTTCCAGTTTCATTCAAATGATTATATTCAAATGACAAAGTCTGTAATATAAAAAATCAGAGATGATTATATAATAAAATGTAAAATATTTAATAAAAAAATTATTAATGATTATAAAAATATAAAAAGAAAATAATAAAATAAAAACTTACAATGTCAACATTCATGAACAATCTGAGTGGAGAATTAACAACATCTATGAATTTCTCTTCATGATGTAGTATACGAGACCATGAATCAAGAACACTTACAGGCAAATAGGTTTTTTTTATAAGGACTTTCATAATTAGCTCTAAAATCCATAACATCTGTTTCCATAAGCAAGACAATATCCCTGTAGATATTTATTTAAATGTCATTAAAACTAAAAGATTATAATTATACAAATAAAAAAAATTATATTTAAAAAAATTACCCTGGATTTCCTTGAAGACTGAAAAGTCATTCACAAACAACATTTTCTACTTGCGTCAAACTTTGTTTAAAATCAATTAACCTTTCCTTAAAAGGTGACTTATAAACATAAGAAAACTTCATTTCTCTCTATCCTTAGACATCTACTATTGATCTTCCTTCTTCACTTATATCTTTAGGTTTGGCAGAAATTGGTTTTGATTATCCTTCTAATGTATCCAAAAGGGGTGCAAAAGAAACTGGACTAGCATCAATAACATCAACATTTGTAATAACACACTCTGGACCAACACTTGGTTTCTTCAAATAAACTCTATCCTTAATCTTTTTCTTTGTCATCCATTCATAAGAACTTTGATTTTGAGATGACTTCTTGGAACCTTCAGAATCTTGACTAAATCCAAGACTAAAACTTGGAATAGAAAACTTCTCAACTTTCCCTTCCACTTTGTGCTTTTTCAGTGATTGAGTCTCCTTTGAGTCCTTCAATTGTATAATTTCTAAACCATCTTTAGCAGTTTCTACCCAGTATAATTATAAAAATCATATATCAATAAAAAATAATTATAAACAAAATCATATATGAAGAAACAATAATTATAAACTAATTACCTCCATCTTTATTTTTATTTGAACAATCTTCTATTGCTTTCCCTAAATCCAAATCAACTTCAACATCTTCACATTCTCCATCATTCTTTGCTACAATAGCTTTATCATCCTCACCCAAATTTACAGTCCCTAAATTATTAAAATCATAAGTGAATCATCTATATAACATATTCATATATATTTTATGTATAAAAATATATAAATAAATACTTACTATAATCAAATTCATTTTTCTCAAAACTAGTCAAATTCTCATTCACATCATCTTCAACTCGTTTCTGATTTATACAACCATCAACCAAGTTTTCTTATTAAACTATATATAATAATAAAATATGCTTACTTTGATCCAAAGTTTAAAGAAAACTTTCAACAACTGGATCACAAATGAATTGACTAAAAGATACACCTTCCTGGCTATCAGTTAGACCCACACTCTTAGTAACATTTTCGACAACAATATTTAAATTCATGGCCTCTTCTTCATTGCATCGAATTCCATTTCCTTGTTCACCATCTTCATCATCTTTCTCATTCAACAAATCCTTATTTTTACCAATATCATCCTCATATGCATGATCATTAACATCACCTTTACCTTCAACATGATTTTTACCAACATTGCCCTCATGTGGACCACTTCCATCCCCCCTAACCACCAGAACACTTCCATTTATCATCATCTTCAACATTCTCATCATCATTCAGAAAATCATTCCCATAATCTTCATCATTAACTTGAACAAAAGCAAGTGTCAATATCGGTTCTTTACTTTGTTGTGAAACATAATGGAAATCAAAACTTTTGTGCTTAAATCTTCAACAGGAAATAATAATTCCCAATTTTTCAAATTTTGACTTTGAGGAAATTTTAAAACTCCCCATCTATCTTTACTACAATATTCTTTTTCAAATCCTCCATCGTCTGATACATATATTAAATTTTATTTTCATACACCTACATAAGAAAAAATATACTTACAAATAAAATACTTAAACATAAAAAGACATAAATAAATACACTAATAAAATAATAAATGAATAAAACTATAAAATTACCTCCACAACACTAACTTTATTAACATCAAAATCTTTTTCATCCTCATCACCATCAGAGTTTCTGGGCACAAAGGATTCACTCGAGATTTTCATCCTCGTCACCACCAGATTCCTCCTCATTATACTCAGATTCTTGACATTCTTCTTTAACATATGATTCATTAACATCTCCGCATCCAAATCCTCCATTCTCTTGTAAAATATTCTAAAGAAACCTTATCTTCTCTGACGTCCAATAAAAAATAGTTGGATGTTTACGTGTGACTTGCAACTAATCAAACTTGAAACTATGCACATACAACAACTACATAAAATATATATAACAAATAAGTTAACTTTCTAAAAAGATTTACTTATATAGTTTAATATATCATTAATCATAACATATATGAATAATCATATATGATTATGATATGTAATATATAATTAAACAAATATTAGACTATATAATCATATATAATTATACAATCATATATGATTTATACAAATAAAATATATCATTAATTATAATATATATATATATATATATATATATATATATATATATATATATATATAATCGTATATGATTATGTTGTCTGATATATAATAAATCATATGTGACATCCCCAATTTCATGGCCAGAAAAGACCGATTTGTTTATGCTTTGTTTTTTTAAAATCAGAGTGATCGTTTAAAGAAAATTGTTGCGGAATTTGTCCCAAAAAAAATATGATAAGAATTTATCAAAGCATTTCTTAAAGAAAAGTATTTTCATTATATAACAAAATCTCGGGATGTCATGTTCCGATACAGACACATAAGCATAAACAAAACTTACATTTATTTACACTAATGATTTACATCTCCTTTATTCTCTCAGTGAAATATGTCTTCGTATTGATACCTGTGATACAAGGAAAACTGAGTGGGTCAGGCTTGGGAGCCTGGTGAGCATATAGTGTTTTCAACCCACAATAATACATTTATTATATTCAATTATCAACAATCAACCCAAATATCCATCCCCATTATCTTCTTTATTTATTAAGGTTTTACCCTAAGAATCGATTATACTTTCTTCATTCATTCCTAAGGGTTTACCTAAGGAACTGGCACACAGTCCATTTGCTTCCACGGTTTATACAACAGGCACTACGTCGCATAGTCACCAGGGTTCATACAATTGGCATTACGTCTCATAGTCACCAGGGTTTACACAATAGGCACTACGTCTCATAGTCACCTGGGTTTACACAAAAAGGCACAAAGTCACATCGTCACCAAGGTTTATCAAATAGGCACGAAGTCCCATCGTGACCAAGGCTTACTCAATAGGTACGAAGTCGCATCGTCACCAACTATTCCATCTACCCATGTTCTACCTAACATTTTTGTAGATATAAATACAAACACAATTTAAATCATTTAACAACCGTATAAAAACATCAATTCCAAATCCATCTCAAATAGATAATTAATATATAACATATAGCACGTATTTTATAAAATACTTCATATTTATGTGTAAGATGAAAGTGACTATACACCCACGCATATAAACAACAATATATATATATATATATATATATATATATATATATATATATATATATATATATATATATATATATATATATATATATACACATAACACGTATTTTATCAAATACTTCATATTTATGTGTAAGATGAAAGTGACTATACACTCACGCATATAAACAACAACAATATATATATATATATATATATATATATATATATATATATATATATATACACACACATAACACGTATTTTATCAAATACTTCATATTTATGTGTAAGATGAAAGTGACTATACACTCACTTGATCAGAAGATGATCGGGCAGCACTACGGCTTGCAGAAGTAGTGTTTCTCCGTAGATATGGAAGATCTTCACAAAAACCGGCTCCTCGCGGGCAGCACTTCGGCTCGAGAATAACGCTCTTCGGGATCCTCGGGGCTTCGGATCTTGCTTCGGGGCTCGGAAATATTACCGGGGCTTTGGGGTATAAACGACACGCAAAACGAGGCAAAAAATGGAGAGAAGAAAGAGTTTGAACAAGAGAAAATGGCTGATTTCGAGTTCTATTTATAGGCTGAGGGTCTGGGATTACGCGGGGCGTAATCTCAAATTGCGCAGGGCGTACTCGAGTATTGGTCAGACAAGTTGCACCCCTTTGAGTACGCTGGGCGTAATTTGACTCGTCGAACTTCTAAATTGCGTAACTTTCGCATACGAGCTCCGTTTTCGACGTTCTTTATATCCACGCGTAGGTGAGACTACGCTCTACAACTTTCATTTAGACTCCGTCGGCTAATTTTGACTTTATTTTTATTATATTATTTTTAGTAGGCCGGGACAGGAAAACTTCGTTATAAAATCATAACTTCTTCACCCGACGTCCGTTTTTGTCTGTCTTTTTACCGTTGCACTACTAATGACGAGATCTTCGATTCTCATTTAGATTGTTTCGGCTAAAAACCGCTCGATCTCAAATCGAGTATTCGGGCTGCATACTGCTAAGCTGAAACTGAGAAAAATCATAACTTCCTTATACGAAGTCAGATTTGGACGTTCTTTTTATGCACGCTCATGGTTTAACGAACTCTACAACTTTCGTTTAGATCACTAAGGCTAAATATCGCTCTAACATAAATTCACTTTTTACGTCATTCAGCATCGTGTCGGTTCTGTCGCGAAACTTCGACAGATCATAACTTCTTCGTTATAATTCGGATTTCGACGTTCTTTATATGTACGGAATCCTTGTAACATATACTATAACCTAGTTAATATTATTCATTCTAAATAATCTTCTATCATAAACTCATTTTTGACGCTTATCGTCTTTAAATTGACTAGCCCTGATCTACGGGCGTTACATCATATATGATTATAAAATCATATACACTTAAAAATAAAAACAAACATATTTTTACAACTAAAAAAAATATTTAATATCAAAAATTAGCTCAAGTACCATAAGGTATGCTATTGGTCCATAAAAGAAAGAAGATTATATCCCTGGGTTGTAAACCTTCTTCGTCCTTACCAAACAATCGACAATGAAATTGCACCAGTCAATGCTACTTAAATCAGTATCTCTTCTGATTAAATACAATGGATTCAGATTACATTTTCCCATGCTTGTAGACTCACATAATGTATTAATAAAAAAGAACCTGAAAATTGATTCTAAAGTTATCATCCGCTACACTAGTTCGAACAAGGTCATTCTTTAGCTGTTTCAATCTCAATTTATCAATATTTTTGTACTATTCCTTCCACTAAAACATACAACTCTCTCCATTATTCTTGGAAATGTAATCCATGTTTGAAAGTAATGAGCCAACAGATGGTAATCCTAACATTTGATAAACAAACTTACTATCAAAACTAACTTAACAATTTTCAAACTCCACCTTCAAAGTTTCAAAATTAAAATGATCAAGAACATAATAAAAAATCTTCAACGGTACATCAATCATCTTCATCTGTAACAAACTCCCAAATCCCATAGCCCTAACAAAATCCTTTTGTTCTCTACTTAAACATTGAATAACACCCAACAATGAACCAGGTGAACATTTGTTCTTCAATGAAGGAAATTCTTTTATAACATCAACTTTTTTTCTCTTTCTTCACAACTTTAGTTTCTCTCTTTGGTTTCTTTGAAGATCCAGGACAACTCTGAAAATCAAAATCATCTTCATTAGATAGTTCACGTTTCTTACTTACAGTTTTGGCCTTAACCCTCAGGTTCACTTTTGGTTGTTCAATAACTGTTTTTTTAGATTTCTTTGACCGTGTTTGCAACACCCCCTTGGCCTTTTCTTTTTTGGAAGATGACCGTGTCTTCCTTGAGCTCTCTAAAGTATCTTTTTTAACTACAATTTTCATTAGAAAAAAGTGTTAGTAAAAAATAAAACATAATACATACAGTCAATTGCAAATGAAGAAACATAATCACTCATGATTGCAAAAACATACCGTTATCATTTTTAACCTTTGAATTTTTCTCTAAAATATCTTCAATTTCCTTCTCATCAGCAGAAGCATTTACTACAAAAAAAAAATTAACATAATTAGTAATTAGTACTAAACAAAAATGCATATGACTAATAAATTATGATTTCAAATCACACAATCACTAATGATTATAAGAACATACATTTATCATTACTATTTACTAATTATTATAAACAAACGTATAAAATCATTTATGATTATAACTAAAAATAAACATACAATTAAATGTTATGTTCAATAATTAGAAAAAATCACAAAATCAGTTATGATTACAAAAAATACCTTTAAATTTTATTCTCTTCAAAATATTCTCTTTAACTTCTCCAAAAAGATCTTCATATTCACTTTTGATACATAGAAATACATAAACACAAAATATGATAATCAATTATGAATAAAAAAAACAAACTATGATTTTAAATCACACAATCACTAATGATTATAAACACATACATTTATCATTACTATTTACAAATGATTATAAGCAAACGTATAAAATCATTTATGATTAGAACTAGAAATAAACGTATAACTAAATGTTATGTTCAATCAACTGAAAAAATAACAAAATCAGTTATGATTACAACAAAACCTTTAACATTAAGTTATATGTTTATTTCTAGTTCTAATCATAGATGATTTTATACGTTTTTTTAACATCGATTTTTTAAGCAGTACCTTCGGAAATAACAACACTTCTACCGCCTTCGATATTTTTTTGATTTTTGAACTTTTTTCGAACATAGTTTCTTTTGAAATCCTTATTTGTGAAAATATAAACAACAACCTACATAAAAAACCAACACAAACAAACATAATAAAAAATAGATCAACTCTAAATGAGAAAAATCATCAAAATCAAGTAAAAATGACGAAAAACTATTGAATCAAAACAAAAAACATCATTATCAACATAAAATTGCAGTTAACTAATTAATACAAACATGCATTATCAATAAAATGAAAAATCACTCGCATTCTAACCATTTATTTCCATTAACGAATATGAAACTTCGTTTATATTTTCTCCTGAAGACATTTACCGACTTTCCAAAATGTCACACCCCTAAACCGAGACAACGGAAACGTTCGGGGGCGGAAGACGTCACGTACAATATCATCACAATTGAATAATAGTAATCAAAGAAACAACAACCATTGTATTGATAACATAGTGTTTACATTGTATTTGAAACATAACTTGAATGACTTCCAAATGTATATAGTAAAAACTAAGACTAGAAGCTATTATGCTCCGTCTTCTTGAAAACCTGCACGTGTACCTGCCTACTGGTTTCCTGAGAATACAAGTAATTTTGAAAGTGTATCAACATTTAAGTTGGTGAGTTCATAAGAGGTTTGTTTTAGAAAATAAGTTCTTTGTTCCTTGAAAATGTTTGTATGTTCCTCTAGAAAATCCTATATTTTCTTAGTAAAATGGAATGTAGTCTTAGTCCCTTTGGACCAAAATGTATAAATGTTATCATATTCTTGAGTAGTAATATTACGTAGATTTTAAATCTGTATGAAAACCCGTTGGATGCATGATTTCCGAAATGAAAGTTGTTTTGTACTTGAAAACAATGCAATGTAGTTTTATGATAATACAACTCTTATGTATGCATGTTCTCGGGTAAAATTTACTCCATATATGTGAGTTTCTGTGTCTTAAAATAGTGTACTCCTAGAAAGACCTATAACTTCCTTCTATAATCCCCAGTGTATATAAGTTATATAAAACTCAAGATCGAATAAACCGTCGAATATAATGGGTTTGCCCTAAGCCCACAACCAAACGAGGAATAGGATCTAAGGCATACCCAGCCATTTCCATGTAGACCGTGTCTAAATTTTATATAACCCTACCATATACACGTAGAAATTATGGATGGAATCTAACCATTCTAGACGAAATGTAGTCTTAACTACCCTAAGACCAATAAGAGTGAGTGTTTTTTCATGGAAATAATATTATAGTAGTAGTACATAAAGAAAACTTCTTTCTTTATAAATGTAATGTATGTTCAAGAAAAATCCATCATTTTCCTTATAGATTGAGTCGTAGTCTTAAGGATCAAAGACCGAATTGTACAAGTATCTTCCATACTTATGATAGTAAGTGCAGTTTTAATTGAATAATACCCTTATGAAAGTAGTAACTCCCGTAAACTGTATGTGTCATTGTTTCCCTATGTGAGTTGTTATATATAACCGTGCAATTGACATAGTAGCCTGTTACGACGTTCTTCGGGCATCGGAATGTTTTGACATTTGTCACCCCATAATTGTCGGTCTAGCTGTTGCAGGCAGATTAAGTGCGGGATTGTCAGTCCCGATATAGATCTATACACAAGGGTCATGCTCTCCCTACAAGAGATTATGGTTATAATACAGGGCTTTAACCAGTACTCGAAGAGTACAATGAAGTAGTGTCTCACAAATTTGATTCAACGAGTTAACGTGTAGTGAGAATGAAACCTTCCTTAGTATGTTCATATTGTTAATGTACCATAAACTATACCTATTATAGTTTATCATATGTGTACCTTCCTTAGTAAGTTTGTAGTGTTTTTGTGCTATAAACTATACCTAATATTGTTTATCATATGTGTATCTTCCTTAGTACGTTTGTAGTGTTATTGTACTATAAACTATAACTATTATAGTTTATCCTATATGTTTGTAGTCGATGGAAACCCTTTTTGTAGTGTAATTGGAAACCTTTCATAGTGAATTGGTAGTGTAACGAACCATGAACTATACCTAATATAGTTTATCATATATGTTTGTAATGAATGAAAACCCTTATAATGAATGACTAATTCTGTTTCATGAAGGTAAACTAACATGAAATACAATCAACATTTAGCTAAACATTGTTATACACTTTGCTCAACATGATACAAAGTGTTAATAAATTTGTAGACTGTTTTTACTAGTTTAAACATTTTTGTCACAGTTTTTAGAAAAATCGTAGAAAAATCACTATAAGTTGAAAACTAGATCCGTAAACTCTGAGAGTTTAGAAAATTTGTCTAGTGTTCATAATTTTTATTTTGATTTTAGTGGTCTCTAACTAGTGTGAAAATGTCCATCTTCATCGGAAATCGGTTTTGAAGTGATAGACAATTTTGTAAAAATCGCCATAAATTGTAGAAAAATCATATAAATGTGTCCAAGTAGTCATTAGAAAGGTATAAACCTGAAATAAATGCATATTGAACATTTTTTAAAAATATTAAGTTTACGATGGTCAAAACAGCTCGTGAATAGACCATAACTTTTCTGTTGTAAGCTATTGGTTTAGTTTAGAATATGTTTTGGGGGTTGTAACTTCCCCCTAAAACTTGAAGAAAACATGAAAATGTAGGGGTATGAACTCACTTTCTATGATTTATAGAAGAATAGAAGGTTGAAGATGAAGAGTTTTAAGTCAAGAACACTTGAAAGATGCTTGAAGATTTGAAGATCCTAGGAACAAATATGTGAACATTTGTGTAAATGATCACGATTTGTACGAAAATTGTGTAGAAGTTTAGAGAATATACTTACCAATCCAATGGAGGAAATTCCAAGAACTTCTTGGAGAAGTCGTGACTGAGAGAGAGAAAGAGATTTGTTCTTGGTGATAATAAATAAAATTTTGGAGAAGTGGAACAAATCTCTTGGATTTGTTTATAAAGGTTAATGGGATGGAAAGAGTGTTGAATAAGCTAAATGAATTAACTAGATAGATGTGAATAGTGACATAAAGTTGTCATGGAGTTGGTATGAGAGTGGTTGGTGTCATAACTTTATGAGAAAGTCAAAGAGTACCCTTATGTACTCTTGATATTTTATCCTAAGAAAAATATGATTTATATTAAATAAATCTTCAAAATGGGGACAACATATGAGTTTAAAGGGTTTAAAATGTTAAAATTATGAATTTGGTGAAAATCCCAAGTTAAAAACGTCAAAAACGGGCTTAAGATGAGAAAGTGGTCAAAAACCGGGCTTGAGAAACGAATCTGTGAGGGTGAGAAGTGTTGGGTTTTGAGCAATCTAACACTTCCTAAGTGTGCATGCAACCCTAATAAACCTTGGATCTATGTTTGTCTAATACATGCAAAATAATAATTTTTCCAAGGTTCATAACCTATCTAACATGGCATGGGGTACTTTTAAACATAAAAGAATTAGATGAGATTACATACCTTTTGATGATGAGTTTGATTCCTAAGGAGTTTGAGGGCCAAGCACCAATAGTGTGAATGCCTCAAATGGAATCACAAATCACCACAAACTCTTGGAAAACTTTGAGAGAGTGTATACACACATAGAAAATCGGCCACACACACAAAACCACACTTACTTTCTAGTTACACTAGTCACACTAGTAACCCTAGTGGCCATTTCATGCAACATAAGCATGCTTATATAGTGTGCATGGTTAGGGTGAAACCCTAATAACCCATGACCTTTCCTTTCCAAGGATCCATGGGTTAAAAGCTCCATGGATCATCCATGGACTTCCATATAAGCCTAGCTCATTAACAAATGAGTGTTAGCCCACACCATATAAAACCAATAGCCCATAATCTAATTAGTCTTCCTTTTAATCTCTAAATTAATTCATAATTAATTTAAGACTAAGACTAATTAAATAACATAACTTCATATTAATATATTATAACTTATAATATATTAACAAACATATGTGTATAACTCTCATAAAATTATCCATAAATAGTTCGGGTGAGATGCAACCCAAATGGACCATGCCGATTGGGTCAAGTATATACCAAATAAGTTATGGACTTAGACACCTTATCCAACAGACTCCCACTTGGATAAGTCTAATAACTGTATTTGCCTATATAACTTCAGGAACCAACCAGCAATCGTAGCTCTCGAAAACTCCGTTGAACTATGAAGCGCCATTTTAAGATAAGTGATCGTATAATCCTCTGTTCTCATGATATCAGCCGGACAAATGCATGGAACAACGTCGTACTTATTGTCCAACAGTTTGTTTCCCGATTTCCGATTTGTTTGACAAAGAACTTAATCGAACACATCAATTTAGTTCTGACCGGCCGGTACATAGGTCACAACAAAATCCTCGAGGGGCCCAGATATCGCTTCTATTTCTAGAAGGAACAGATAAACTTCGACTCATATGCTTGTTCTACTACTTGTTGGATTGTACACAAAGACACGTTTTATAACATCAAGTTACTGATGCGTTTACGTGCAATCAATGCACAACCAACTCATAGGTAACAACTCATATCTCTAGGTTTGAAGATTTATATGATATTACCGTCTCACGATCACTCGAGATAAATTTCATGAAGTGATACAAGTGAGCGTGGGTTTATTCCAATACTCATAACTTATGAGCACTCATGAATGTTGTAGCAACCATTGCTATGACTAAACCCATTTAGCCATCTACAAACTCGATTCATGACAGTCTTGATTCATACCTACTTCCAACATATGAACGACTGTCGAGTGTTTAAATAACTTAGTCATTCGGAAAGAATAACCTCGCTATTTTGGAAGTCAAAACATGCAAAGTCAAACACAAAAATAATCGAATCCAATATGGTCTCAGAACCCTTTTGAATATAAATAGGACCACCTTTTATTTATCACCATATTGATTACACATTATTCACTGTATAATGTTCCAATCAATCAACTTAAGACTTGAATAAAAACAACAGTCGTCCCATGCTCCTGGCATGTACACTTTGTTTTTCTAAACAATAGTTATGCCATACTCCAAGTATGCACACTATGTTTGTCTATGATCCTTACATTGTGATGTAGATCAATTGAACATGATTCCAATGATACTCATTTCACAATCCCAAATCCTTATTGTAAATGTGAGAATCCCCAATTCCTATCATTTACCAAAAAACTGTTAGATTTTAAATTTTTATGCAATGTTCCTCTTGTGATGATTATGCACAAAGTCACCGAAACCTTGTCACCAGTCATTACAGAGCATTCCAAAGAAGGTCAACCTCTATGGAACGGAAGTCTCATATTCAAAGTACATTGCTTTGAACATCCTTCTTGCATTAAGGTTTTCTAATCTTACATAGATTGAATAACTTCCACCTATGGAGACATTTCCATAGTCCCATTTTGACTATCACTTCCGAACAAGAGTTACTTCTTTTCAGAATATGTCAATATGGTCCTTTCCGACAACTTACATCATACTTCCAACTTTCCCTGAGCAACCAATCTGTGGTGAACCTCAGATTTGTCCTCGACAATTGCTTAATCACTTTAGTCATATCCAGTTCTAGACTTTTCCCTTCTCAATGCCTTAAGCATTTGGAAAATTCAGAAAAGATGAATATTATAGCACATGCAATCGATCCTATATCCGAAGCATATGGGACACGATTCATGATGTTTGACATAAAGACATGATACTAGACAAGTCTTTTGCTACAATATTTTTTTTGCCATGTTTTCAAAATTTAACTATGAAGAGGGATGCCGTAATCATTTCCGTAATCATATTCGAATTTTGAAAACGCAATATATATAGAATTTCTTCAAGTTGAACCATTCCAACATAAAATTCATATATATATTCTTGACTAAAGATGATTAAAATCTCAATCTAAGCTTTAGAATTGAAATGAAGTATAATTTTCTCTCCCTTAATTATAGCAAAACAACTTTTCAACCCCTGCAACTTCACGAATTGAAACTTTGTTTTCTATAATTAACATTGCTAACTTGCAACACTAAATGTAATAATCATGCTCCCACTAACATGATGATTATCAGCATAACACTTATGCTCCCACTAGCTCTGACATATTTCTAGAAATTTGCTGGACTTCTGAACTTTAGATTCATACACCCTTTCTTAGATAGCTCACATGTGTGTCTAAACAATTTTCAGGACTATGAAAATGGATGCCGTAATCATAGTCTCAATTGCTTAGGAATTTGCCATTTCTCACAAGTCCATGTTGGTGTGCCGGTTAACCACACGCGCTCCACTAACGACTTTTAAAAATGCAAATAACACAATTGATATCTACATAAAATCTACTTAGTGAAAGCGTTTCCTCACCATCATTTTCATGAATCGGAGAGAAACCTTATGACACTTAGATTTTATAGTGTATGAGTTCCTATCCATGTGAATTTGTCAAAACCATAATCACAAGATAAGATTAGTGACAAATTCAGCCTTACATGGATTAAACTTGTTCAATTTTAGTTTCTTGTCACCTTGGTAGCACAAGGCCCACCAATGCTTCCAAGTTGAACTCTGATAACTCACATGCAAATTCAACTTATTTGAAGTAGGTACAGAAATAAGAATTATGTCAACATGATAGGTTGCAAACCTTAAGTCGTGTGCTAGTGATAAATTACAAGTTTTACTCTTGATTAAATCTTGAAACTTTTCAGGATCTTTAAGGCTCCCACTGTCCCCTTGACATATAAGTTTCCCCAGTCAAGAACCATTCCTTGACAAAACAAATACTCAAGGGACAGTGCGGATTCTTATCAAGACTAACACTTCACACAATTGGTCTTAGTTGGTCTTTGTCTCATCCAAGACATCACAACTTACCAATCTCAAATGTACAAGAGTAGAAAACATTTTACTCTTACATTTGACTAGTGTTAATAAATCTTCTTTAAGACATGTCACTCAAGTTACAATCTTGGAGTATGACTCTAAGACGTGTATTGGACGAAGTATGACTCATCTTCTTCATTTAACCATTTCAACAATTCAAGTCTCTCTTCTTAGTCATAAGAATACACTAAGATTTCCTTAGAGAACTAATTTTGATATGGTTTCTTAATCATTAAGATGATCACAAAACTAATACTAAAGTACTCTCCCATCCTTTCAGATTTGAGAAACTTTTATCTTTCTGCCTAATTTGATTCTTCTCATTTGTTTTGTCATACATTGTAACCTTTCCAATGTTACAGAATTATACTTAACCTCATAAGCATAATCATATTTACTAATCTTTAGTAAATCATGACAAATCAATCTTTGTGGTGGACTTGACCAGCGCACACCCAGTGTACCTAATTCCTTAGTCCTTCAATTGACTCACATAAACATGTGATCAAAGAATTAGTCTTAATTTTCAAAGATGAAAATTCTCATTCATCATACAATACAACTTGTATGATTCCAAGTTTCTGTCCAATTGAAACTTGGGTGATGAAAACTTTCTTCATTTGGTAAATTCAGACACTACCACAAATGAAGGAATCAAATCCACTTTCCAATATTGCTATTACTAGAAACATATAAGCAACAATTTTCCACAGATGCCATTGTAAGGATATTTTTTAAATAAATAAAATTAAAACCTTTTTTTTCTTTTATTTTAAAACTTTGTGGAAAAACTTATCCTTACAATCCACATGAAAACCTTGTTGTTATCTATTCATAAGCAATATATTATAACTCTTAAGCAACAGCTCAAAATTCTGATTACCGAACCATGCGATCGAAACCCACCTTCGCAATCAGAATCAACATATACTTACTTTAAGCTTCCTATCTTTTCTTTGATTCTTAAAAACATCAGCATGTGACCCATTCACATTATGTAATAAGAATCTCCAAAGAGGAACTTAATAGAGTTAGACAGTGGACTTTACCCGAAGTAGAGTCAAACCTCTTGACTTGATCAACCTTATGACCTTTCAAGTGAATAGGGCAGCTTCGCAACCAATGCCCCTTCCTTTGGCAACAAAACACATGGACCCTTTGGTAATGGCACATGAGACTATCTCAGACTTAGCCTTTCTCTTTACCATTTGGTCAACTGAGTTGACTATGGCCGATCCCTTTCCATTGGGAAGAGAAATGCTTTTCTAGATATCCAATGCTACCATTGTCAATGTCCATGTAGACTTGGGAAGTTGTTCTTTTAATCAAATTTGCTTTACTGGTGTTCCAAATCATTGCTGATTCCACAACACCAAGCAAATAGATAACATCATTAAGGGTCATGTCATAGTCCGTCTCATAGTAGTCCCAAAGAGACTCACTATGTTACTAAGAAAGTGATTGAACATCCAACTTTCATGGGACTTTGACACCCAACTCTCCCGGCTTGTCAATATGTGACTTTATCTCCAAAATGTAAGTACACATAGACTATGCTTGCCAATAGGGATTGAGTGACTTTAAACTTTTCAAGAACTTGTGGGTGAGGGAGAATAATTGGAGGAGGTGGAGGAAGTGAAGCATGATGTTGAGGGACACCATCATCAAGAGATTTGGGAAGATCATAGTTGTCTGAACCAGACATCTATAATGGGAGAAAATCAAGTTAGTTGATTCAAAGTCCTTAATATAACACCCAATATGAAATATTAAGGCTAGGACCCAACACAATATTTTATAATTTGGAAGAGGGATGCCGTAATCCAAGCTATAAAATATTTGAAGGTAGGCGAATGACGATTCACCAATTTCCACCATGAAAAACGAAATAATTTATTAGGTTTTAATTGGATTTGAAATTCCTAGATCTTTTGAGATTCATTGAACTTTCTAATGGCATGTTTTAATCTCGAGTGTGCCCTCTCAAATTTTGTGACTGGGATGCCGAGGATCACAAAACAAGGTGTGAATAACCATACCAATTCACTTGGTACCCTTAATATTATCACCTAATCAATGTGCCGGTTAACCACACACGCTCCATTGATCTATGACAAACATTAAGTCACCCTTCGTGATCCTTACTAGTCCAAGTTAGTGTGTCGGTTAACCACACACGCTCCATTGATCTATGACAAACATTAAGTCACCCTTCGTGATCCTTACTAGTCCAAGTTAGTGTGCCGGTTAACCACACACGCTCCACCAACGACTTGGTAAGGTACAGAGTGTGAATTCCATGGGCTAGCACCAAATTCACAGTTTTCCTAAAGCAACTAAGATTGGGAATTAAATAAAAAAATATTTAGTTACTTTATAATAATCATTATACTTTTAATGAGAATTTAAAGTCATTGTCCTACCCGTTCGGCTAACGACCCTCCACCAGTCAAGCAAGTGGTGGGTGAGAGTGGAAACCCATTAAGTCGCCATTTTATAGGCAACAACCTTATACCCACCTTATAGACCGGCTTCGTGAATGAGGCCTACTAACGGTAAAACGACTTGTTCTTATACATATATATAATAATTAACCATTAATCTTATAATAGTATAAGGGTAGAATTTTAACTTTTAAAACTTCTAAGGGTTGGAATTAAAGTTTATTAAAGTGTTTTGAAACTTTACAAATTCCAAAACTTGAGGGCAAGTTTTGTAACTAACCAAAACTTTTCATTTCATAACTTATGAATTAAAGGTTCATAAAAATGAAGACTCTTCATTTTATGTAACTTATGTGTTTTTAATGTGTGTTAAAGAAAAGTGACCTTTGGATATCCATAACTTGAGGACAAATTATGGACTCCATTAAAACACATAAATGATCAAGAATTAATTCCAAATAATTCAGCAAATAATTCCTATCATCTTCTAAATTCATAAGAACATGAACATGATCATCAAAATTTCAAGAATTATATGAACACATAAAAATCATGGAGTTTTGATATATGCTATTGTAAATGGATTAGAACAACCATTACACCAACTAAAACAAGTTTTAAAACACCAAAATAGTTTAGGGTAATGTTTCTAGTCCATTTCCAGCAGCAAAAGTCGAAATTCTGCATTCTGATCATTCTACTCGCCGAGTGCACGAACCTACTCGCCGAGTAGGATGAATTTTGCCTTGAACTCGGCGAGTCCCCCCATGGACTCGGTGAGTCCATCAGCCAGACAGCAACAATTTCAACTTTTTTCACTATTTTGCATCAAGTATCAAACAAGCAAGCCTTGGCTCTGATACCACTGTTGGGTTTTGAGCAATCTAACACTTCCTAAGTGTGCATGCAACCCTAATAAACCTTGGATCTATGTTTGTCTAATACATGCAAAATAATAATTTTTCCAAGGTTCATAACCTATCTAACATGGCATGGGGTACTTTTAAACATAAAAGAATTAGATGAGGTTACATACCTTTTGATGATGAGTTTGATTCCTAAGGAGTTTGAGGGCCAAGCACCAATAGTGAATGCCTCAAATGGAATCACAAATCACCACAAACTCTTGGAAAACTTTGAGAGAGTGTATACACACATAGAAAATCGGCCACACACACAAAACCACACTTACTTTCTAGTTACACTAGTCACACTAGTAACCCTAGTGGCCATTTCATGCAACATAAGCATGCTTATATAGTGTGCATGGTTAGGGTGAAACCCTAATAACCCATGACCTTTCCTTTCCAAGGATCCATGGGTTAAAAGCTCCATGGATCATCCATGGACTTCCATATAAGCCTAGCCCATTAACAAATGAGTGTTAGCCCACACCATATAAAACCAATAGCCCATAATCTATCTAGTCTTCCTTTTAATCTCTAAATTAATTCATAATTAATTTAAGACTAAGACTAATTAAATAACATAACTTCATATTAATATATTATAACTTATAATATATTAACAAACATATGTGTATAATTCTCATAAAATTATCCATAAATAGTTCGGGTGAGATGCAACCCAAATGGACCATGCCGATCGGGTCAAGTATATACCAAATAAGTTATGGACTTAGACACCTTATCCAACAAGAAGGTTGGACGCGAAGGGAAGGTTTGTAGCGAGAGTGGGTTTGTGCGAGAGGTCGGCCCCAAGGCGAAGGCGAGGCTCGTTTCCTAAGTAGGGGGGGTCCGAAGCGAACTTGGGCGAGTAGAAGCGAACATATCCGGCACGAAAAAAGGCTTCGACCCGAGGGCTAGGGGGCGAATATTCCCGGTTGGAGATGAAAGTCCCATTAGAAGTGAAAGTGAAGTTCGCATCAGAAGAGTTTCGCCCAGGAGCGTTTCACTTCTCGAGAGGGTTTCGTTTCTTGAGAGGGTTTCGCTCCCATTGTGCTGTTTTTCATATTTTCTTCCCATTTCAAGTGATTTTCAACCAATTGAAGGGTCGGGATGGCATGGATGTTCATGAAAAAGATGAGAGAGAGTTGGGAGAGAGAGATAGAGTGAGAGAGATTTTGCTGGTGGCCTTTATTAGCATTTGGCCCCGTAAGGCAAGGTTCGTAAACCCCGTTATGCCTTGTTATGAGTGTTTTACGCCCCCAAAGGGTGCATAATAGTGCTTTATCGAGTTGTTTCATCACTCACCCTGGTTAGGGTTTAGATTTTCTGAACATTTGAAATTTTCGAGTGATTCTTCGTACAAAGATAGAGAGTTGTACATTAGAAAACATAGAATAAGCCCTAACATACGCGCACTAATTGAGTTGACCCATTGACTTTATTTGAATTTGACTTAACCAGAAATTGACGGTTGTCACAAAAAACTTAATTTGAACAACTAATAAACCAAAACTAGGGAAAAATGCGATAAAGAAAGAAAAAGAGGGTTTTAGTGAGAGTTCCAGTTGAGATTTTGATCAAGAAAGAAAAGAATGATATAGGTGGTTATAGTATCGTAGCCTGCAAAAACAATATGAATCTTTGTAAAATTACAACAATAGCCCTATAATCGTTATTAACGCCGTTAATTTAATAAGTTATCAATGTATTTACAATTATGTCACCGCCACATTTTAGAAACAAAAATCATAACATCAAAGGGTTATCAACTTATCTCACAATCACTAATTTTTATTTATCTTAAAGGAACCAACATATATATATATATATATATATATATATATATATATATATAGAGAGAGAGAGAGAGAGAGAGAGAGAGAGAGAGAAAATTGCAAAAATAGTCCCTATTGTTGACAAATTTATGTGTTTTTGGTCCAAAACGAAATGTTGGTGCACCATCGGTCCAAAATTGGATCTTTTTATTGGTTTTGGTCCCTATCAACTTAAAAAGACTATTATACCCATTAGATTTGTTTTTTTTTTGTTTTTTTATATTTATCATAATATTTTTAATTGATTCAAAATAAAAAAATGGCCCACCAACCCCCCTCCCCCGTCTCTATTTGGTTATATTCACACACACATACACACACACACACACTGAAGGGAACACACCCATAGTTGCCACCATCACCATCGACTTCCATTACTTGTTGTCACTATCAACGACTGCTACCACCGTGGATCACCGTCCACCGCCAACCACCATCATCTGTCGTCCACCAACACACCCCCATCTTCCCTACGTGGGAAAAACATGCTTAGATCGAAAACTGCTGTCACATTTGTTGGGATCCACCGTCAGAAACCATTTGAGCCATCCATACCCAAACCACCTTCAACGATGCCATCTGAACACCGGATGGTGTTACAGATCTGGACCGTCAGAGCCACCTCCCTTCTCATTGGAAATAGGATTTTCAAAAGGCTCTACATCCCAATTGTCATCTGCTACCTCTCCCTCTCTATCGCCGGATATAAAAACCACTATTAAACCACCTTCACCAGAGAAGATGACTCGAGCTATAAATCTAGAATGCGACACAATGGGTTTCTCCACCACTCTTTCTCTCTCTTCTAGTGCTACGATTGTTAGAGTTTTCCAAAAGAAGATAAGGTTTTCAATGGAGAAGACGAAGATGTAGGGATGTGCTAACGGAGATGGTGGTGGTTTCTAGCTAAACAAAAGTAGATCTGGCGGTGGTTTTCTACTGAGAAAACGAAGATGAAGGGCAGCATTACCGATGGCAGTGGTGGTTTATGGCTAAAAAGGGGCAGATCCGACGGTGGTGGTGGTCCAATGACATGTAGAAGGTGGTGGTCCTGCAACGGTAGTGGTTCGGTAGGTGGTGGTCCGTCGGCAATAGTGGTGTCAAGAAATAAAGTGTGAGAGGGAAATGGAGTCAATGTAAGGAGTGAGAGATGTAGGGGGTGGGGTGGGTGTGACTTAGGAGGGGTTGGGGTGGGTTGGATTTTTCTTTTTTTTGTATTTATTTTTTTATTAAAATAATAAGAAAACAATTGAAAAAAATTTAAAACAAATTATATAAGGGTAAATTCGTCACTTCAGGTGGGGTATGGACCAAAATCACATTAAAATGTGAAATATGGGGACCAAAACCACACAAAGTATTCAAAATTGGACTAGTGGTGAACCAACGTATCGTTTTGGACCAAAAGCACATAATTTTGTCATATATATATATATATATATATATATATATATATATATATATATATATATATATATATATGTATGTATGTATTGGCTTTTAGTATTTTTCACGAGTAATGTAACAACTATTATTATTATTATTATTATTATTATTATTATTATTATTATTATTATATATATATATATATATATATATATATATATATAGACTTATGTTATTTTGTTTTTTACTAACTATTGTGTACCAAAATGCACAGATCTAGACCACCGGATGGAATAAAATCGAAGGTCATGATCTGAGGGTCTATGATATTACAATAGGGTAACATGTATCATATAATCACACAAATTTCAGCATAAGGACATTTTAGTCATTTGAGACAAATTTAAAAAAAGGAAAAATCGAGATTTATGGGATAATTAATGATTTTGATTTAAAAATATCTGATTTTTTCAAATTAAATCAATTTTCAAACGTAATTTGTAAGTATAAACCGATTTTATTCTATCAAAATGTCATTTTGTTAAAATGATATTCTGTAATTCTGTCAGAATGGTATACAACTATGAACATAATATTATGAACACATATTATCAAGACCAATAATTTTTAATGAATACAAATTTTATATAAGACGAAGTTTAATACTTTAGAATAAGTAATTACATTCATTCTTAAAGAATACAACTATGCTATGAACATAAATTACATTCATTCTTGAAATCTCTTGCAAAAAAAATATCAAAATTCTTGAAAGAATCCTCATTCACTTTCTTGTTTCGTTCCTAGATGTCTTGTGTATGTTTGACCTCTAAGCTACTTCAAAATATCTAGCATTCTATGAGATTTACATTTTGTGAGATTGGCATTCTGTCAGAATTGTATTGCATAAGAATGATTTTATACAAGGAGCAGCAAAAGGATATGAACTCGTGGATGGTAAGTCATCCCTAGGTAAAACATGAAACATCTGAAAAACATAAGAAACAAAAATCATGTTAAAACATTAGCCAATTGCAATACAATCCTTGCAGAATCATTCTTATGTGATTATACCAGAAATACAATTCTGGAAGAATCATTCATATGTTATTTCTAAGATGATAATACTCTCTACAGAATATTCTTAAAGAATGAAATAATTATTCTTAACGAATGAAAAAAATTAAGATAAGAATAAACACCCAATAATTATTCTACAAAACATTCTTATGTGATTTCCAGCACCTGATATTTTTCATAATTGAAAAATGATTTCCTCTCTTTCAATATTGAAAGAAAATGAGAGTAATTCTAAATTTAAAGTATGATAGAATAATATAATTCTCTATTTTGATTTTGTTTACCTTTGGAGATGAGATGAACAACAATAAACATTCCATCACTAACCATGAATACAATTTGAGACTGCCATAGTTTTCTTTGGCATTTCATCAAACACTTTAAGGGCGCTCCCTGAATCACCACATTTTCTATGAATCATGAATGAAAAAAAATCCAATTTAGAACCATCAACATCAAATTCATATGAACAACAAGATATTTCAACACCATTATATAATTCTAAAACTAAAAGTTGAAATTGTAGAAATTGGCTAGTTGGAAGAACGAAGAAAAAAAATCTGTTTTTTATGGAATGGGATTGCAATTCTGGTAAATTAAATTGTAGAAATCTCATTAACCAACTATTGGAGATAGAAGCTAGCTTCGAATGGTGATGGAGTCGCCGAGAATAACATCTTCATCTTGTCAACGGAATGGGGAAACAGACTTGCAGATCCACCACTTCTTCTTCCTTCGTCAATAAGAAAAGAAATTGGGAGGAGGCAGAGATATAATACATATCATATGAGAGGCTAGGGTTAAATAATTGGTCAAAGATATTTTTATGGTAATTTCCATGAATTAAGGGATTTTATTTTAATTATCATACTAAAGTTACATAATTACCCTTATAACAATTTTTAATTATTTAATTATTCCTAAATTCCTATTGTCTCATACATGCACACAATACTTGTGAAAAACATTTGAACCTATCTCTCTCTATCTCTCTCTCTCTCTCTCTCTCTCTCTATATATATATATATATATATATATATATATATATATATATATATAATGTCCTAAGTTAGCAACAGTGAACTTCTCTGTTTTTTGGCAGAAATTGTCCTTTGTTTATGCCCGTCTTTGATATTTTAGCTTTATTTGTCTTCTGGGCCATTTTTGACAACCTCTAATTAGTTCATGTCCACGTGTTTGTCTTATGTTTTCTACAATCTTTTTCGACACGTGTTTGTCACATACGTTTTCCCCTCATATCCATCACTGCCTATCACTGCCTCAATTTCAAGACGCGTCACCCCTCCATTCCAATCCATTCGGATGTGTTATCTTCACCACTTTGTAATTCATTAACAAAAATTTATTCCTTATATCTCTTTCTTTTGCTTCTCTGCCTTCGATCGGTGCCCACATGCGTAGGTCAATAGGTGTTTTACACATACGTCTTGCTTTCCAATCCTATCTGATCCACCGGTTTCCTTAATTGATTTCCCTCAAAAGCAGACGACTACCAGATGACACCCACCAATACATCACCAACACCCTTTGTCGCCAACACATCAACATCACTCACCGTTCCACGATTTTGCTTTTACCATCACATGCAACTGATCCAAACAAATATTGACCAACACGATGATGATACAGACCCGCACAACCAAAGATTAGGATTTGGTTTTAGGTTGCATCTCTTTGCGCCATCTCTATTGTTTCGGTTGTCTGCGTTGGCAGAACAACGTTAAGTTGTTGTGGTCATATGCGCCTCCAACTTCTTATCACTTCATCGCTACGAATTTAGATTCCGTCTCCGGTTATGGTGTCGTGTTCTTCCCCAAATACTACTAATACCCATTCCACTGCTTCACCGATTGAACTTTTTTTTTGTTAATCGGCTTCTACTTAGCTCTTCTTTTCGACCACAATTCCTCCAATTTCCGTCGATCTCTGGTGTATACCCTACATTGAAGTTTCTTATTGAATGCAATCACTTTAGGCATCGAAATACAGTCGATTGAAAAGGAAATCCTTGTGTCGGCTTCCACTTGCCCTTCCTCTTCAACGCCACTAATGTATCATGAACGAGCTCAATCATCTTCACCATGTCTATAGCTAAACAGTTCAAATTTAACTGAAGATTTTAGCAAGGTCGATCACCTCTTTCAATTTCTCATTCGTGTTGTGGTATGTTATTCATCTCTTTGCACAAAAATTATCCTAATTTCTTATTTATTTTTCAATCGAATTCTTCCTTGAGTGATAGACTCCATTCTTTTTTCTGCTTTTATGTGTTGTTGTCCAGTTAATGAAAAAGATGTGTATCTTGGAACAAAAATTATCTACGTTTCTTTTTTGGGATTTGATTCCCTCCGTTGGGGCAGATGGTCAGGTATTTTTAACAACATAACCAACTCAAAGGGTTTATTGAATGTTTTCCTCTGTTGTAACTTTTTAGGGAAAGTGAATGCATAAAATCGTAATATTTTTTAGTTTATGAGTTTTTGAAGAATTTGTTCTATGTACTCATATGTTAAAGAAAGGAACTTGCTTTTAGTTAACAAAGCCTTTTTTTTGTTCATTTCTGAAATCCAGGTAAAGAATTGACGAATATAGATAGAGGATCAGGGGTAGTTCTAGAATCAACATAATTCATAGATAACAGGGGAAGAAAAAGAGAGTAAGAAACTGTATCGATTTTCATTTCTTAAAGGTGATTTTTTTTATGATGCCCAGTTGATTACTATTATGTTGAAATAGAAGTCGGTTGAAAATAGAAAAGAAAAAACTTCTCAAATATCCATAGCAACCGACCACTACCCTTTTCTTTCTCTTTTCTCTTGGAGGGTAGTAAATGTTCGATCCTTTCAAAAAAATAGCTACGATTTTGAAGTCTTGAAGTTGTAGAGTGAAGAGAAGTGTGTTTTCTTCATTTAGTTTAGTTGTTTTTGGCCCATTTAAATTATTATGATTTGTTTGTGAGTCAAAATTATACAATACTAATGTTTACCGAAGTGAACATATTGGATAACAAAATTAATGTTTTTCATTATAACAGTTTTGGCAAGGATATGGAAACTGGCAATGAAGATGATGATAAAAAATGGTACCATAGAAGGGTGAATCAAGCGTTAGTTTTATAATCAAAGTCTTACAATTACCACTAAGGGTAAAGACTACCAAATCTATTGAAACTCATTAATGAAAAGTGTTTTCCCATTTTCATAGTATTCAAAATGATGTATTTTAATTGTATATTTCTGTGAGGTCTCAAATCTATGTCTATATTCATCGTTCCTGCAGCTATCTATTTTTTCATCTACTATAAAAAGAGTTTAGAACTGCCATTTGAAAAAAAAACACATGAATCAAGTTAAGATCCAGAGCATGAATTTCAAGATAATGCTCAAAACATGATTTGTGTGATACGTACAACTACATTTTGATATGTTGAAATTCAGATAGAACAATTGAAAGTAAGTGATTTTTTTACTAACTTAATGGTCGTTTTTGGTTTAATATTTTTTTTAGTCTTAATAGATCCCTTGCTCCCATGAATGTAATTTTCTCACTAATAAATGGTTGCTGCTCTGGATGTGGAATACTAACATCGTCTCATAGGTACATATGTCATATTCAGCTAGATTTCAAAAGTATAATGTCTAATAACTATAATTATTTTTGTTGAACTTGGTATAGGGACGTGTGTTAAGAATTGTCACTGAATGAAGCTCGACAATCCATGAGGTTCGTTTTCAATGTTTTTTTGGTTTTCAAGAGTTCTGAAACCCTAATATTAACCAACCATCAATAGAAACAAAAGAAATCAGATGCAACGCCGTGAACCCAATTTTTAGTGAAACAAAAGTGATAAACATTCTCGAAGTCTAAACTGAGTAATACATATTTTTGCATTTTGTGAAGGTTGTTGACTTTTATTGTAATGGGTATAACTACATTTGTTTTAAATTATCAACATAGGTTGCAACTCTTATCAACACATGGGCTTCTAAAAGTTTTATAACAGGGCTGATAAGAACAAGTTTTTGTTTTAATCCTACTGGTTGTTTGTAATTCACGTTTTGAATTTATTTTTTCTGCTCATTTGGTGGTTTCTTTCGATCTAATTATAGATAAAATTAAGAACTAATAATGAATACCTTTAATTAGATACCTATTTATGATTCTTCAAGTTAAAATAATGCCACGAGAAAACACTTATGTCTCCACTCAAACTATCAAACCAACACATACTAATTTTTTTCACTTCTACCAACCAACATTTTATCTTAAACATTGTTTGCCTGTTTCATGTTCAATTGAATCTGATGTTACTGATGTTGGTGGCCTAGATGGAAATGGTTTGCTTCATAAGTTGAAGGAGGTTGCATCGCATGTTGGGGAAAATATGAACGGAAATGTTCGATGAAATGTCTTATATGTATTGAGAACACTTTTGAGCAACTCATGACCCTCAACAACACCAATGACAAGTTTTACTTCCATGCTAGATATGCCCTTATTTAGTTACTTAACTATAAGGTTCTAGCTTATTCAAATCCTTATTTAAATATTGAAAGTTCATGTACTTTTTGTTCTTTGTAGTTTAAGTGATAAGTGGGTAAATCATTCGGTGTAGGTAGAGGTCCAGTTTTTTTTTTTTTTTTTTTTTTTTTTTTTTTTTTTAAAGAAAAGCGACTTGGAAAATTAGGCATTTTGAAGCTTTAGGAGGAAGGTATAATGTGTAGGCAACCTATATGACTTTGGCTATTATAAGATAAATTCAATGATTTATGGCTACCACTTTTTGGTTTGATCTGAACTCCACCATCGGTAAACTTACTTCAGCAGTTGAACTTCTATCACATGCTTCTACCTTGCTTTCACTAGGAAGATGAGGCAGATGAGATAGGGGTTTTTGGCCAAGGTTCCTACACTCATGGTGAATGGTCAACCACTACAAGATTCATCGGTTTTTCTTTCATCACTCTATTTTCTTTTTATAACTTCACTACTCAATGGTGATATAAATATGATAACTTATGGAACTACTCAAAGTTATGTACAACAATGCTTTCACAGTAACAACTGCCCTAGATGTGTTAATGCCTGGTGATAAGATTGAGGTATTACAGTCGTTCACTGACAAATCTTCTTATGATACCTGAATTTCCACTTCTACCTCGATCTTCCCTCTACTGTTCTAATAGCTAAAGTGTGAATTAAGTTGTTTATTGGTGTTGTAGTTGTGGATACATTGCTATGGAGGAGTTGTGATCCTAATTTGCTCAACAGTCGTGTGCCTCCTGTTTGAATGAGCAGAATATAACTTCTTAGCAATATTTTCCAATTCACTACTGCTTTTGGTTGGTATCCTCTTTTTTGGGCAATATATGTGTGGCACCTTAATAAGTGCGTGCATCCTTCTCTCAATTTGCTTAGGACTCAATTTTACTTTTTTTGATGTATGTTTTTGGATCAGAAGTCGAATCAATCTTCAAATAACAATGTATTTATGTCTTCTTATGGTCCAGTCCACTCCATACCTAACAAAAAAAACAAAGAAGATGAACATACATGTCTTTAAGGACCGGCTGAAGGTAATCTAAGATGCTACGACTGTAAGAGAAGAGAAGTTTGATAAGCTGTAAAAGGAAGAGCGCATCAGGATCGAGCAAACTTATTCAGTGGTGGATCCTTGGAAGAGGTATCTGTTGGAATAGTGTCTAAGGCTGCAACTATATTAGGCAAGTATTTGACCCGATTGTGCATGGTCCTTTTGGGTTGCCTTCACCATAGCAACTTGACAGGATGATTTGTAATGAGAGAAGAAATATTATTAATATATTATGAGAATAATATAAGGAATAATAATATTGTTATTTGATTAATATAAGTCATAAATTAATTAGGAATTAATTTGGTGACTTAAAGAGATTAATTGAATAAAGGGGCATAAACTGTCAATTGTATGATAGTTGTACTTTGGGCTATAATCCCTTATGGATAAGGGGTGGACGATTTCTAGGGCTTAGGATAGGCTTAGAATTCGTCCAAGTCTTATCAATTAGGGTATTGGATTGCTTAGGGCCTAAGTTATCCAATTAGGGTTTAAGGATGAAACCCTAGGAGCCTCACTAGTATAAATAGGCCCTAAGGGTCAAGGGAAATCGACACCTATGCTCTAGAAGAAACCCTGGCCGATTCTTGATCCTCTCTCCTCTCTCTCAAATCATCCTCTTGCTAGTTGGTGTTTGTAAGCCATTAGAGGAGTGACAATTGTGACTCTAAAGCTCCAAGGACAAGAAGATCAAGCAAGTGATTCAAGGTAATCTTCTAATTCTGATTTCTTATTGTTATTATACTCTATTAGCCATTAGAAGTCTTGGATTCAATGTATGTTCAATTAGAGAAACCTAGATCCAAGCATTAGGGTTCGCATGTGCACATAGGAATGTTCATACGGCTAAAACCCATCAGTGGTATCAGAGCCTAGATTGGTTTCTATTGAATTGATGCATTGGTTGCTTGTTTGATGCTTGCAAAATTCGAATTTTGTGTTTCTGCCTGATGAACTCGACGAGTCCCATAGTGGACTCGGCGAGTAGGCTCGACTCGGCGTGTCCATTGTGGTACTCGGCAAGTCCGAGCGTCAGAAAGAGCTAATTTTGGGATTTCTTGCTGTTTATCTTAGGTCAATATAAATCCGATTTTATGATATATATATATATATATATATATATATATATATATATATATATATATATATATGAGTATATTCTTGACCTAATTGAAGATATTTATCAATTAATAAAATATTTATTTCCTTATGTGATAATTGATTAATAATTTTAATTAAATTGGTAAATTGTTTTGCAAGAAATTATTAAATAAATCAAATATGGATAATTATGTGATTAAATGTTAATTTATATTATTTGTTATTTGATCCCCTATGTTTTGAAAAGTTTAAAACTTGCCCTCAAGTTTTGAAATTTATGTTTTGTGATTAAAAGTTTAATTTAGACAATTTAAATTTCACACCCTAGAATTTTACAAGTTTAAAATTCAACCCTATACTAATATAATATTACAAGATTAATATATATATATATATATATATATATATATATATATATATATATATATATATATATATATGTGTGTGTATAATTAAAATGCTAGTCTTCCGTTAGTAGGCCTCATTCACGAAGTCGGTCTATAAGGTGGGTATAAGGTTGCTGCCTATAAAATGGCGCTTAATGGGTGTACACTCACACCCACCGCTTGCTTGATCGGTGGAGGGTCGTTAGCCGAATGGGTAGGATAGGGCAAAATACACCTCCTCATTAAAAGTATAATATGAAATACAAAGTAACTACATGTTTTTCAAAAAATTCTCAATCTTAGTTACTTTAGGAAAAGTGAATTGATGCAATCCCATGAAATTACACTTTGCACCCTTGCTAAGAAGTTAGTGGAGCGTGTCTGGTTTACCGACACACTAATTGGTTCTAAGCAAAGGTGGCAAAGGGTGATTCATTGTTTATCATAGTTCGATGGAGCGTGTGTGGTTTACCGGCACATCGAATAGGTGATTGTTACAATGAAGGCACCATGTGAATTTGCATGGTAATTCACACCCACTTTGTGATCCTCGGTATCCCAGTCACAAACGAGAGGGGCATATCGAGATTTAAACATGCCATTGAAAAGTTTCAATGAATCTCATCCAAACCTAGGAATTCTCAATACATTTAGAACTTAAAGTTATGTTTTCATGGTGGAGAATTAGTGAATCGTCATTCACTTACCTTCAAATTGTTTGCATGTTAGATTACAACATCCCTTTTCTAATATGTAAATATTGTTGTTGGATCCTAGCCCTAATTTTTCTTATTGGGTGATAATTAGGGATTCAAATTCTAATCTATCTTTGTCCTTTCTATTTGTAGATGTCGAACGCGAACAACGCTGCTGCGAGCTCGTTCACATTGATGAGCCTTTGCCAAAAGGTGACTTTCGATGGAACGAACTTTAGCGAATGGATAAGATACATTCGCACAATTTCTCGCTACGAGGACAAGGAGTATGTCCTCAATGAGAAGCTCGAGAAAATCAACCCAGAAATCGCTACTCCGGCTGAAATGACTGCTTTTGAGACTCATGAACATGATGCAACGAAGGTTCATTGCATCATGATAGCCACAATGAACACCGAATTCCAAAAGTCCTATGAGGACATGTATCCGTACGAAATGCACCAAGACTTGTTGGAGAGATACCACCAAAACGCGAGGCAGGAGCGTTATGAGATTTTCACTAACATAATCTCCGCCAAAATGGGTCATGGAGAATCTCTAACCGTGCACCTGCAAAAGATGCAAAGGTATGTCGATCGTCTTTGCAAGTTGAATGTTCACTTTGGGGAAGACTTGGCGATCGACATGGTGCTTCACTCTTTGCCTCCGTATTACAATCAATTTAGGATGACCTACCACATGAACAAAGAAGAGGTCACCCTAAGTAAGCTCCAAGGTCTCCTTAGGGTTGCTGAAAGCAACCTCAAGGACAAGTTTGTTGCACCCACTCCCAATCCACCCGCTGCTCTTATTTTGGCCATTGGGCAAGGAAGAGGCAAGAAGAGGAAGGCTCCGTCTAAGAGCCACCGTAAAGGAAAGTCCCGAGATGGTTCCTCTTCTAGTGGGACCAAAGTTGATCCCGCTAAGCCTAACCCTAACCCAAAGGAGGCAGAGTGCCACCACTGCCACAAAATAGGGCATTGGAAGAGAAGCTTCCCAGACTACCTGCAAGCCATCAGGGAAGGAAAGATCAAGCCGTCTTTCATATGTATATACACAATTAAATCAAATGATTCATCTCATGTTATTTATTGGGTCCTTGATACCGGTTATGGTTACCACATTTGTTCTGAATTGCAGGGACTAAGAAGAAATAGGGATGTGGAGCATGGATGAATAAATCTAATCATGAGGAACAAAAGATCGTCGCCTGTGACCAAGATTGGAGTGTATTCTTTAGTGCTTAGGAATGGTTTATGATTAGATTTGAACAATTGTTGCTATTCACCAGAAATGGCAAGAAACATCATTTCATTTCATGGTTTGTTTAGACAAGGATTTAGATTTTCTTTTAATAATGAGAATGGTTCTATTTGTGCTTATCTAAATGGTGTCTTATATTTTGAAGCAATACCATGTAATGGAATTTATGAAACTGTTATGATTGTAGATAACTTAGGAAATGATGTTTTATGCATGGATTCTTCCAATGGTATGGATAGAGCATTCTTGTGGCATTGTCGTCTTGGACATGTCAACAAGAAGCGCATAGCCCAACTCCAAAAGGATGGAGTGTTGGAGTCATTCGACCTTAGGGAAGATGACACATGCGAGTCTTGTTTGCTTGGAAAGATGACTAAGTCACCCTTCACTAGTACATGTGAAAGGGGTGAGGGTCTATTGGACCTCATACATACCGATGTATGTGGACCGTTTAGATCAACCACAAAGGATGGGAACCGCTTCTATGTGACTTTTACCGATGACTATAGTAGATATGGGTATATCTACTTAATCAAGAAAAAGTCAGAAACGTTTGAAAAGTTCAAAGAGTTCAAGAATGAAATGGAGAATCAATTGGGCAGGAAAATCAAGATGCTTCGATCCGATTGAGGAGGAGAGTAACTAAGTCTTGAATTCCACGACTATCTCAAGGAGTGTGGAATAGTTTCCCAATTGACGCCACCTAGGACACCGCAGTTGAATGGTGTGGCAGAAAGGCGTAATCGAACCTTGTTAGACATGGTCCACTCTATGATGAGTCGTGCTTCACTACCTATCTCATTTTGGGAGTATTCCTTAGAGACTGCCATCCATATCCTTAACCGAGTCCCTACTAAGAAGGTTGCCAAAACACCTCACGAGATGTGGACAGGGAAAGCTCCCTCGTTAGCACATATCAAGGTTTGGGTTTGCGAGGCTTTCGTAAGACGAGATACTCACGACAAGCTCGAACCTCGTAGTGAGCGATGTATTTTCATCGGCTACCCACAGAAATCCTTTGGATATCTCTTCTATAGACCGAAGGAAAATGTTGTCTTTGTTGCGAGGAGAGGAGTTTTCCGAGAGCGAGAACTCATAAGCCAAGGAGACAGTGGGAGGCAAATCGAGCTTGAAGAGATTCAAGAGTCGATAGATGAAGGAACCTCTACCGCTGGCACTTAACCCGAGGAGGAAACTCCGATTGAACCGATTGATGAGTCCTTACCTCGTAGACGTTCCGAAAGAGCTAGAGTTCAACTCCAGTTTTATGGTTTTCATATTACTACCGAAGGGGACACGTATATTAGTGATGGTACACTAATAAATCTAGATTAACCTAATAGCTATAAGGAAGCCATGGCAGGCCCGGAGTCTGCGAAATGGAAAGAGGCAATGGATAGCGAGATCCGGTCCATGTATGACAACCAAGTTTGGAATTTGGTTGATAATGTGCCCGGACGTAAGACCGTTGGGTGCAAATGGATCTTCAAGAAGAAGACCGATGTGGATGGAAACGTACACACATATAAGGCGTGATTGGTTGCGAAGGGCTTTACTCAAACTCCCGGAGTTGACTATGATGAGACCTTCTCACTAGTTGCGAAGATACAGTCTATTAGAGTGATGTTTACATGGCTCAGCCAGAGGGTTTTGTCGATCCGAAGCATCCAAATAGAGTGTGTAAGCTTGAGAAGTCCATTTATGGACTTAAGCAAGCGTCTCGCAGATGGAATCTTTGCTTCGATGAGAAAGTCAAAGAGTTTGGATTTGTACGAAGCGAAGATGAATCATGTGTATATGTTAAAGCCAGTGGGAGTATAGTAAGCTTCCTTGTTCTGTATGTCGATGACATACTACTCATAGGAAACGACGTCCCGACTCTGCAGGAGGTTAAGTCCTGGCTCGGGAAGTGCTTTGCTATGAAGGACCTCGGAGAGGCTTCCTATATTTTGGGAATAGGGATAGTGAGAGAACGAAGTAAGAGACTAATAGGACTTAGTCAGAACACTTACTTAGATAAAGTACTAAAACGTTTTAGTATGGAAAACTCGAAGAAGGGAGAATTACCGATACAAAGTAATGCCAAGTTGAGTAAGACTCAAAGTCCAAGTACCGAAGCTGAAATAGCAGAAATGAGCCGAGTTCCATACGCTTCCGCAGTTGGCTCAATCATGTATGCTATGACTTGTACTCGCCTTGATGTAGCCTTTGCTTTGAGCATGGTTAGTAGATATCAAGGGAACCCTGGCAGAGCCCATTGGATTGCGGTCAAGAATATCCTTAAGTACCTTCGGAGGACGAAGGAATGGTTCTTAGTCCTCGGAGGGAGTGATGACTTGAAGGTGCGAGGGTATAGTGACGCCAGCTTTCAGACCGACAGGGATAACTACCGTTCGCAGTCGGGCTGGGTCTTTACCCTGAATGGAGGAGCAGTAACTTGGAAAAGTTCCAAGCAGGAAATCGTAGTTGATTCAACATGTGAATCAGAGTACATTGCAGCGAGCGAAGCGTCGAAGGAGGCAATATGGTTGAAGAACTTCATCGATGATCTAGGAGTTGTACCTGCCATAAAGGAGCCCGTGGAGATTTTCTGTGATAATGAAGGAGCGGTTGCCTTGACCAAGGAACCGAGGGATCATGGTAGATCTCGACATATCGACAGAAAATATCACTTTATTAGACATCGTGTAGAAGAAGGACAACTCGTGGTAAAGAGGATATCATCAGAAGATAACCCAGCAGATCCACTTACGAAGGGACTGAGTAGGTTTAAGCACTTGCAGCTTGCTAGGAGTATTGGGCTGAAGGATGATATTACTATAGATTAGATAGTAGTAGAAACGTGTAATAGATAAATGTAATTAACATTTGATGATTAAATAAAAGAGTATTATTTATGAGTAATGTTACTGTCTTATGTTAATTGTTTAACTATTGTTTCACTTTGCATGTTTTGACTTCCAGAATAACTGAGTTTATTAAAAATAATCGAATTATTCAAATTGTCCACAATCGTTCATATGTTGGAAGTAGGTATGAATGAAGATTGTCATGAATTACATTGAGCGCCCAGTCGCAATTCTCGACTGGAAGTCGAAGGATCTAAGGAACAAGAGGGTGGAGCTAGTGAAAGTGCAATGGCAACACCGCAAGGGTTCGGAATGGACTTGGGAGCCGATGGAAGAAATGATGGAGCATTACCCCGAGCTGTTTCAAGATCGAGCGGCTGACTTCGAGGACGAAGTCTAAAATAAGTGGGGGAGATTTGTAGCACCTGGTTCTTGGTACGTAAAATTTATCCTAGTGATTGTCATTTTAGCCTTGGACTCGGCGAGTTGTAGGTACGACTCGCCGAGTAGGGACGCGGTCCGAGGGCACGTTTAAGTTGGCGACTCGGCGAGTCACCGATGTCTGTTGAAACCCTAAATTTCAAGGGTTTGCACCCTATTTAAACACTCATTTCCGCCCCAACCTCGCCCCCATTCACTCTCAGAGCTCCCAACATCGTCTTTGCCCTTTTCCTTGTGAGATTGAAGTGTTTTGGGTGTGTTCTTGAAGTTTTTGAGGAGAAAGAGGAGTAGATCAAGAAGAGGAGAAGGAGGCCAAGCATTTTTGTGACATCTCAACGTTTTCCTTGAGGTATAGCTCGTTTCCCCTCTGTTTTCAAGCTTGTAGTCCCTAATAGTTGTTGGGTTTTGGGCAATCTAACACTTCCCAAGTGTGCATGCAACCCTAATAAACCTTGGATCTATGTTTGTCTAATACATGCAAAATAATAATTTTTCCAAGGTTCATAACCTATCTAACATGGCATGGGGTACTTTTAAAAATAAAAGAATTAGATGAGATTACATACCTTTTGATGATGAGTTGATTGTTTGAAGTTTGAGAGCCAAGCAACAATAGTGTGAATGCCTCAAATGGAATCACAAATCACCACAAACACTTGGAAAACTTTGAGAGAGTGTATACACACATAGAAAATCGGCCACACACACAAAACCACACTAGTGCCTATTTCATGCAACATAAGCATGCTTATATAGTGTACATGGTTAGGGTGAAACCCTAATAACCCATGACCTTTCCTTTTCCAAGGATCCATGGGTTAAAAGCTCCATGGATCATCCATGGACTTCCATCCAAGCCTAGCCCATTAACAAATGAGTGTTAGCCCACACTATATAAAACCAATAGCCCACAATCTAATTAGTCTTCCTTTTAATCTCTAAATTAATTCATAATTAATTTAAGCCTAAGACTAATTAAATAACATGAGTTCATATTAATATATTATAACTTATAATATATTAATAAACATATGTGTATAACTCTCATAAAATTATCCATAAATAGTTCGGGTGAAGTGCAACCCAAATGGACCATGCCGGGTCGGGTCAAGTATATATCACATAAGTTATGGACTTAGACACCTTATCCAACAGACTCCCACTTGGATAAGTCTAATAACTATATTTGCCTATATAACTTCAGGAACCAACCAGCAATCGTAGCTCTCGAAAACTTTGTTGAACTATGAAGCGCCATTTTAGATAAGTGATCATATAATCCTCCGTTCTCATGATATCAGCCGGACAAATACATGGAACAACATCGTACTTATTGTCCAGCAGTTTGTTTCCCGATTTTCGATTTTTTTGACAAAGAACTTAATCGAACACATCAATTTAGTTCTGACCGGCCGGTACATAGGTCACAACAAAATCATTGAGGGGCCCAGATATCGCTTCTATTTCTAGAAGGAACAGATAAACTTTGACTTATATGCTTGTTCTACTACTTGTTGAATTGTACACAAAGGCACGTTTTATAACATCAAGTTACTGATGCGTTTACGTGCAATCAATGCACAACCAACTCATAGGTAACAACTCATATCTCTAGGTTTGAAGATTTATATGATATTACCGTCTCACGATCACTCGAGATAAATTCCATGAAGTGATACAAGTGAGCGTGGGTTTATTCCAATACTCATAACTTATGAGCACTCATGAATGTTGTAGCAACCATTGCTATGACTAAACCCATTTAGCCATCTACAAACTCGATTCATGACAGTCTTGATTCATACCTACTTCCAACATATGAACGACTGTGGAGTGTTTAAATAACTTAGTCATTCGGAAAGAATAACCTAGCTATTTTGGAAGTCAAAACATGCAAAGTGAAACACAATAATAATCTAATCCAATATGGTCTCAGAACCCTTTTGAATATAAATAGAACCACCTTTTATTTATCACCATATTGATTACACATTATTCATTGTATAATGTTTCAAACAATCAACTTAAGACTTGAATAAAAAACAACAGTCGTCCCATGCTCCTAGCATGTACACTTTGTTTTTCTAAACAATAGTTATGCCATACTCCAAGTATGCACACTATGTTTGTCTATGATCCTTACATTGTGATGTAGATCGATTGAACATGATTCCATTGATACTCATTTCACAATCCTAAATCCTTATTGTAAATGTGAGAATCCCCGATTCCTATCATTTACCAAAAAGTCTGTTAGATTTTAACCTTTTATGCAATGTTCCTCTTGTAATGATTATGCACAAAGTCACCAAAACCTTGTCACTAGTCATTAAAGAGTATTCCAAAGAAGGTCAACTTCTATGGAACGGAAGTCTCATATTCAAAGTACATTGCTTTGAACATCCTTCTTGCATTAAGGTTTTCTAATCTTACATAGATTGAATAACTTCCACCTATGGAGACATTTCCATAGTCCCATTTTGACTATCACTTCCGAACAAGAGTTACTTCTTTTCAGAATATGTCAATATGGTCCTTTCCGACATCATACTTCCAACTGTCCCTGAGCAACCAATCTTTGGCGAACCTCAGATTTGTCCTCGACAATTGCTTAATCACTTTAGTCATATCTAGTTCTAGACTTTTCCCTTCTCAATGCCTTAAGCATTTGGAAAATTTAGAAAAGATGAATATTATAGCACATGCAATCGATCCTATATCCGAAGCATATGGGACACGATTCATGATATTTGACATAAAGACATGATACTAGACCAGTCTTTTGCTACAATATTTTTTATTTGCCATGTTTTCAAAAGTTAACTATGAAGAGGGATATCGTAGTCATAATTGAATTTTGAGAACGCAATATATATAAAATTTCTTCAAGTTGAACCATTCCAACATAAAATTCATATATATATTCTTGACTAAAGATGATTAAAATCTCAATCTAAGGTTTAGAATTGAAACGAAGTATAATTTCCTCTCCCTTAATTATAGCAAAACGACTTTTTCAACCCCTGCAACTTCATCAATTGAAACTTTGTTTTCTATAATTAACATTGCTAACTTGCAACACTAAACGTAATAATCATGCTCCCACTAACATGATGATTATCAGCATAACACTTATGCTCCCACTAGCTCTGACATATTTCCAGAAATCTGCTGGACTTCTGAAGTTTAGATTCATACACCATTTCTTAGATAGCTCACATGTGTGTCTAAACAATTTTCAAGACTATGAAAAGGGATGCCGTAATCATAGTCTCAATTGCTTAGGCATTTGCCATTTCTCACAACTCCATGTTAGTGTGCCGGTTAACCACACGCGCTCCACTAACAACTTTTGAAAATGCAAATAACACAATTGATATCTACGTAAAATCTACTTAGTGAAAGCGTTTCACCATCATTTTCATGAATCGGAGAGAAACCTTATGACACTTAGATTTTATAGTGTATGAGTTCCTATCCATGTGAATTTGTCAAAACCATAATCACAAGATAAGGTTAGTGACAAATTCAGCCTTACATGGATTAAACTTGTTCAATCATAGTTTCTTGTCACCTTGGTAGCACAAGGCCCACCAATGCTTCCAAGTTGAACTCTGATAACTCACATGCAAATTCAACTTATTTGAAGTAGGTACAGAAACAAGAATTATGTCAACACGATAGGTTGCAAACCTTAAGTTGTGTGCTAGTGATAAATTACAGGTTTTACTCTTGATTAACTCTTGAAACTCTTTCAGGATCTTTAAGGCTCCCACTATCCCCTTGACATATAAGTTTCCCCAGTCAAGAACCATTCCTTGACAAAACAAATATTCAAGGGATAGTGCGGATTCTTATCAAGACTAACATTTCACCCAATTGGTCTTAGTTGGTCTTTGTCTCATCCAAGACATCACAACTTACCAATCTCAAATGTACAAGGGTAGAAACATTCTACACTACATTTGATAAGTGTTTTAAACCTTACTTTATGTCACTCAATGTTACAATCTTTGAGTATGACTCTAAGAATTGTTTTGGAACGAAGTATGACTCATCTTCTCGATCTTAACCAATCCAACAATTCATGACCTCTCTTCTTAGCCATAACAATGCACTAACACGTCCTTAGAGTATGAATTTGTGATATGGTTTCATAATCATTAAGATGATCATGAAATACGATACTAAAGTACTCTCCCATCCTTTCAGATTTGAGAAACTTTTATCTTTCTGCCTAATTTGATTCTTCTCATTTGTTTTGTCATACATTGTAACCTTTCCAATGTTACAGAATTATACTTAACCTTATAAGTATAATCATATTTACTAATCTTCAGTAAATCATGACAAATCAATCTTTGTGGTGGACCTTGACCAACACACACCCAGTGTACCTAATTCCTTAGTCCTTCAATTGACTCACATATACATGTGATCAAAGAATTAGTCTTAATTTTCAAAGATGAAAATTCTCATTCATCATACAATACAACTTGTATGATTCCAAGTTTCTGTCCAATTGAAACTTGGGTGATGAAAACCCTTCTTCATTTGGTAAATTCAGACACTACCACAAATGAAAGAATCAAATCCACTTTCCAATATTGCTATTACTGGAAACATATAAGCAACAATTTTCCACAGATGCCATTGTAAGGATATTTTTAAAATAAATAAAATTAAAACCCTTTTTTCCTTTTATTTTAAAACTTTGCGGAAAAACTTATCCTTACAATCCACATGAAAACCTTGTTGTTATCTATTCATAAGCAATGTATTATAACTCTTAAGCAACAGCTCAAAGTTCTGATTGTCGAACCATGCGATCGAAAACCCACCTTTGCAATCAGAATCAACATATACTTACTTTAAGCTTCCTATCTTTTCTTTGATTCTTAAAAACATCAGCATGTGACCCATTCACATTATGTAATAAGAATCTCCAAATAGGAACTTAATAGAGTTATACAGTGGACTTTACCCAAAGTAGAGTCAAATCTCTTGACTTGATCAACCTTATGACCTTTCAGGTGAATAAGGCAGTTTCGCAACCAATGTCCCTTCCTTTGGCAACAAAACACATGGACCCTTTGGTAATGGCACATGAGACTATCTCAGACTTAGCCTTTCTCTTTACCATTTGATCAACCGAGTTGACTATGGCCGATCCCTTTCCATTGGGAAGAGAAATCTTTTTCTAGATATCCAATGCTACCATTGTCAATGTCCATTTAAGACTTGGGAAGTTGTTCTTTTGATCAAATTTGCTTTACTGGTGTTCCGAATCATTGCTGATTCCACAACACCAAGCAAAAAGATAACATCATTAAGGGTCATGTCATAGTCTGCCTCATTGTAGTCCCAAAGAGACTCACTATGTTACTAAGAAAGTGATTGAACATCCAACTTTCACGAGACTTTGACACCCAACTCTCCCGGCTTGTCAATATGTGACTTTATCTTCAAGATGTGAGCACACATAGACTATGCTTGCCAATAGGGATTGAGTGACTTTAAACTTTTCAAGAACTTGTGGGTGAGGGAGAATAATTGGAGGAGGTGGAGGAAGTGAAGCATGATGTTGAGGGACACCATCTTCAAGAGATTTGGGAAGATCATAGTTGTCTGAACCAGACATCTATAATGGGAGAAAATCAAGTTAGTTGATTCAAAGTCCTTAATATAACACCCAATATGAAATATTAAGGCTAGGACCCAACACAATATTTTATAATTTGGAAGAGGGATGCCATAATCCAAGCTATAAAATATTTGAAGGTAGGCGAATGACGATTCACCACTTTCCACCATGAAAAACGAAATAATTTATCAGGTTTTAATTGGATTTGAAATTCCTAGATCTTTTGAGATTCATTGAACTTTTCAATGGCATGTTTCAATCTCGAGTGTGCCCTCTCAAATTTTGTGACTGGGATGCCGAGGATCACAAAACAAGGTGTGAATAACCATACCAATTCACTTGGTACCCTTAATATTATCACCTAATCAATGTGTCAGTTAACCACACACGCTCCATTGATCTATGACAAACATTAAGTCACCCTTCGTGATCCTTACTAGTCCAAGTTAGTGTGTCGGTTAACCACACACGCTCCACTAACGACTTGGTAAGGTACAAAGTGTGAATTCCATGGGCTAGCACCAAATTCACATTTTTCCTAAAGCAACTAAGATTGGGAATTAAATAAAAAAATATTTAGTTACTTTGTAATAATCATTATACTTTTAATGAGAATTTAAAGTCATTGTCCTACCCGTTCGGCTAACGACCCTCCACCAGTCAAGCAAGCGGCGGGTGAGAGTGGACACCCATTAAGTTGCCATTTTATAGGCAACAACCTTAAACCCACCTTATAGACCGGCTTCGTGAATGAGGCCTACTAACGGTAAAACGACTTGTTCTTATACATATATATAATAATTAACCATTAATCTTATAATAGTATAAGGGTAGAATTTCAACTTTTAAAACTTCTAGGGGTTGGAATTAAAGTTTATTAAAGTGTGTGAAACTTTACAAATTCCAAAACTTGAGGGCAGGTTTTGAAACTATTCAAAACTAATTAATTCCATAACTTATGTGTTTAAAGTAGTTTTAATCCTAAAACTCTTCAAGTTCCATAACTTGAGGACAAGTTATGGAAGACTTTAAACTAATAAAAGAATTAAGTTTTCTTTATTTTATAACTTATGGAATTAATTAAGGTTACACTTTTTTTAATTTATTATTTAATGAAGAGACTCTTGGTCATCCATAACTTGAGGACAAGTTATGGAGTCATAAAACAATTTAATGAGGAAAAAGACTCTTCATATTGTAACCTATGACAACTTTTATGAGTTTTAAGATTCATAAATGTGACTTATAAGTTACATAAACACATTTTATGAACTTCTTTTAGATTAATTTGGATTAAAAGCAACTATCACATAATTTTATTCATTAATCTAAATTCACTCATAAAACAAGGTAACACAAAAAACTTTTGGTGATCCATAACTTATTCTTAAGTTATGGAATCCTTTAAAACATTAACACCAAATTTTGTAACTCCATAAAAACTTTGAAATTTTTTTTTAAAACCTTTTCATATCAATAACTTATGGAGGTTTCAAAAAATAAAACTCTTTAGATCAAACTTCTAAAACTAATAAAATAATCATATCATTTTATCTTTTATTAAATTTGACCTAATTCAACTCATAAAGCAAATTATTCAAATTTTACAAATAATTAGTTTTTCACAAGAACAAGTAATTATCTTAAAATTTGACAAACTTCATGTTTTTTTTTCTTTTTTTTCTCAACTTTGAAAATAAAATATTTGCATCAATATAACAGAAAACAACTCGTGGCTCTGATACCACTGTTGGGTTTTGAGCAATCTAACACTTCCCAAGTGTGCATGCAACCCTAATAAACCTTGGATCTATGTTTGTCTAATACATGCAAAATAATAATTTTTCCAAGGTTCATAACCTATCTAACATGGCATGGGGTACTTTTAAACATAAAAGAATTAGATGAGATTACATACCTTTTGATGATGCGTTGATTGTTTGAAGTTTGAGAGCCAAGCACCAATAGTGTGAATGCCTCAAATGGAATCACAAATCACCACAAACACTTGGAAAACTTTGAGAGAGTGTATACACACATAGAAAATCGGCCACACACACATTACCACACTAGTGCCTATTTCATGCAACATAAGCATGCTTATATAGTGTACATGGTTAGGGTGAAACCCTAATAACCCATGACCTTTCCTTTTCCAAGGATCAATGGGTTAAAAGCTCCATGGATCATCCATGGACTTCCATCCAAGCCTAGCCCATTAACAAATGAGTGTTAGCCCACACTATATAAAACCAATAGCCCACAATCTAATTAGTCTTCCTTTTAATCTCTAAATTAATTCATAATTAATTTAAGACTAAGACTAATTAAATAACATGACTTCATATTAATATATTATAACTTATAATATATTAATAAACATATGTGTATAACTCTCATAAAATTATCCATAAATAGTTCGGGTGAAGTGCAACCCAAATGGACCATGCCGGGTCGGGTCAAGTATATACCAAATAAGTTATGGACTTAGACACCTTATCCAACAATAGCTTCATGAAAGTCCTTTTTGAGCCATTCTTCAAGCTTGTTTGTGCTTGGTGGGTTGTAATAAGTTGTTAGCCTTTAGATCTAGGCATGATTTAGTCCCTGGAGCTTGGATCTACTACCTTTATGGAGTCATATTGCATGAAAGTCCTAGATCTACCCCTTTTGGTGCACTTTGAGCCCTAAAACCTTCATTGGTGATTATCTACACGTAAAGTTGGAAACTTTACGTGTAAACCAGACCCTAGGAACCCAGATCTACGAATGGCATGGACTGGATTCAAGAAAAATCGCGTGTATAGTTTTTGCATGAGGCAAACTCGGCGAGTCGTTCATCTGACTCGGCGAATCGGGTCGCGAGTCCCCGGGTTGTTCCCCTTTTTGTGTTGCGAGTTGGAGTGGTGAGTCATAAGGTATGACTCAGTGGGTTGGAAGCCGGACTCTCTCATGAAGTCACTCGGCGAGTCATTGCAACGACTCGGCGAGTTCACGGCAATCTCCTTGTCTCAAGAACAACTCGGTGAGTTGTTCATACAACTCGGCGAGTCACAGCTTAGAGTGTTTTTCGGATGAAGATGAACTCGGCGAGTTGTTCATACAACTCGGCGAGTAGGATGAAGGACTATTGGCCTTGGGTATAGAAGGAAGACTCGTCGAGTCTACGCTTAACTCGACGAGTAGAGACGGACTTATGGTCAGACTAAAGGAAAGGGACTCGGCGAGTTGGCTAGCCAACTCGGCGAGTCTGGTCAACTGGCAGTTGACTGTGACTTGACTCATGACTTGTTAAGGGTAAATGGACAATTTACCCTAAGGGCGGTTAGCAGTAATTGATTAAGTGTTTGGTGGGAATTACAGTCGGAGGATTTCCGAAGCAGCAGCAGCAACAGACAGACAGACCTTTCCCACACAGATCAGCAGCTACTTCGAGGTGAGTTACCTTCCAGTAGCGGTGGGTCTAAGGCCACAATGCCGGCCCACCAGTAGGAAATGTATGATAGATGATTGTCTTTGTGATATCATCTAGGTTTGCTACTACCTGATATGTTACATGCTAGCATGATATGTTACATGTGATAGTAATAGAGTTCGGTTGTTAGGACCGAAGGGTAGTCAGACACCCCAGATACGTCTGACAGTATATGATGATATGTTTGCATGCTGGCTTTTTACGTTATATGCGATAGAGGTAGTAGGAGGGGACTAGTCCCCGAGTTCGGTCGTTAGGACCGAAGGGTAGTTCAGGCACCCCAGATAGATATGTCTGATAATATGTTATGTTATGATATATGTGATAGTAGCAGTAGGGGTGAAATAGTCCCCGAGGTTCGGTCGTCAGGACCGAAGGGTAGTCAGCACCCCAAAACGACGTGACATGGGTAGTCAGCACCCCAGAATGGCTTGACACGGGTAGGTCGGCACCCCAGAAATGCCCGACAATACGTATGATATGTGATTGTATGTTATGCGGTACGATGGGGGAACTCACTAAGCTTCGTGCTTACAGTTTTCAGTTTTGGTTTCAGGTACCTCTTCATCGAAGGGGAAGGAGCTGGCGCGGTAGCAGCCCATCACACACATGTTTCGTATTCCGCATCATGAGACCTTCCTGGGGATTTGTACTCTGACATTTTTATGTTATTGAAATGCTTTTCCAGACATGCGTTATCCTTATAAAATGTTATGACCAGTAAACGTTTTATTCGAATGTTTTGCTAAATATATGTTTTCAAAAATGAAATTTTTGGCTCGTATTTTGGGGTGTTACAAGTTGGTATCAGAGCCCTGGTTTGAGGGATTCGGACACACCTTCGGGGGTGTTTGAACTCAAATCGAGGGATTAAAAGATTTTGGAAAGAGAAAATGTTTTCTAAAAGGGCTAAGTAAAAGGGTTTTAAGAAAGAACAAAGTGTGTGATGTGCACGACCGGTCGAGCTCAAGTAAGTATTCACCAATGTACCCATACAAGTTTATATATGTTTATCAGTTTCTGTAGAACAACATGCTAGAATAGGACTAAGGATCTAGGGGTGATGCCTTATGTGCCTGCTTTCTGTGCTTCATTATATGAAAAGTTTCATGCTAGAATTGAGTAGACAGCAGTAGGGTAGCCTGTTTAGGTTATTCCTGATAGTACGAGTTTATCATTGTATGCTAGTCCAGTTTTTCTCTATGAGGATAGAGCTGCTTGAAATTGTTTCCTTTATGTCCAAATGTTGTTGCTTTGTGCTATGTGGGCTTTGAAGTGATGGGAGTTAGCTGTTAGGTGAATGCGTTAAAGTCACATGTGACCAGGGTTGAATAATCTCAGAGTGTTGGATTTGACCCTATTGCGTAGCTCTTGTTTGAGTCCTAACCGTGGTAGGGATGAGTCCCTCACTCGAAGGATTATCCGAGTCTCGTCACATGTGATTGTATTCAGGTGGTAGCTAATTGGCATCACCAAGAGGCCTTCAGCAGCTGAGGACTGGTTTGGGTGGAGTCAGAGGTTTCCTAGGGTAAGCCTAGGATAAGAGTAGCAGAGATCAGCAGTAGTGAAAGGGACCTGGTGGAGTCACGGCAGTCCTTGGAGAAGGTACGGATAGATGTGGAAGGTAGTATGGGCCCGTACTACTGAAAGCAGAGGATCCGTAACCGAATCGAGGAATGCCAAGATAAGACCAGGGAACTTGTAGTAGGTGTGATTCCTACAGAAGTATCAGCATCACTAACAGTTGTCATTTCTTTTGTATTTCAGAATGGTGGTACTACGTTCGAGGCCAGCAGTTGGCAGTACAGGAGAGGGATCGGGTTCGGGATCAGGTTCCGAGCCAGTAGATGAGGGGCTACACGAGTTCATCGCGTCAGAGATCACCAGAGGCATCCTTGAGTCGACCCCCATTATCTTCGGGTCGATCAAGGAAGGGATATTGGAGATGATGGAGGATCGCCTTCGGGCATTCAGGAGTGACATGGCATCTGGCCAGTCAGGATCCCGCACACTATCCTTCAAGGACTTTCGGGGCAGTGGTGCGCCGGATTTTCATGGGGCGAAGGACCCCATAGCTGCCAGACGATGGATTGCAGACATTGAGTCTGCACAGATGATTAGCTTCTGCCCTGAGGGGTCGAAGGTGAGATTTGCAGCAGGATGTTTGAGAGATCGAGCTAGGGATTGGTGGGAGTCCGTCGGTGACTCGTTGGGAGCCTCGGCTGTCGAGGCTATGACCTGGTCGGACTTCATGACCAGGTTCAGGGCAGAGTTTGCGGCGGCTGTCGAGCTTCAGCAGCTAGCCACGGAGTTCCTAGATATGAGACAGACGACGGAGACTATGGCGGAGATCACCGCCAAGTTCCGGGAGAGGGCATTATTAGTGCCCCAGTATGCGGGTGATGAGGACATGAGGAGGACCAACTACCATGACATGCTCTGAGCTGGTATTCGAGAGCATGTCAGTTTTTCAGCTTGCCCTACCTTGGACTCTATGATTTCCAGGGCGAGGGAGAGAGAGCTAGATCTGGAGCATGTCCGGAAGAGGAAGAATGAGGAGGGACAGACAGGAGGGGCTTCAGGGAAGAAGCCCAAGGGATCAGATGGTAGGCCGAAAGGCCAGTCAGGACCGAGACACTGCAGGAAATGCGGCAGGCCTCATGAGGGGGCATGTAGATAGGGATCGTCAGGCTGCTATAAGTGCGGCAAGACGGGGCATTTCAGCAGGGATTGTACCGCCCCTGCACCTGTGATTCAGACATCAAAGTTGCTGTGTTTTCACTGCAACCAGAGGGGCCACAAGAAGGCCAATTTCCCCCAGTTGACATCATCAGCGCTGGTTAAGGCGCCAGCTCCAGCTACCCCGCGGATTACGGATGGCCGGCAGAGCAAGGCAGAGGCTCCAGTGGCGAGGAGCCGGGCGTTTTAGCTGACAGCAGAAGAGGCACGCGCCGCACCCGATGTGGTGACGAGTATGATTCTTTCTCTCTATTTTATTGTATGATGTTATGTTATTGATTTGTGCTCTGTGTATATGCATTAGGATCGTTCCATGTGAATGGTATTCCGGTTCAGGTGTTGTTCGACTCGGGTGCCACCCGATCATTTGTTTCCCTTGCGCTTAGCAACAGGTTTAATGAGTCCTCAGGCATGTTAGATTGCCCTTTAGAGGTAGAGATTGTCGATGATAGATCGGTGCGAGAATCAGCAGTGTTCAGGGATTGTGTTTTGAGGTTATTTGAGAAGCGTTATTTGGTGGATTTGGTTCCCATACCGTTGCGGGGGAACAAGGTGATTATAGGCATGGATTGGTTGAGCCCTAATGGGGCGGTGATAGATTGCGCACAACAGCTAGTGCGGGTCAGGACCCCAAGCGGGGGAGAGTCGGTGATCCACGGGTAAGGCGACGGTGAGCGAGGTTCCAGTGGTACGAGACTACGATGATGTGTTCCCGGAGGAGCTTCCTGAAATACCTCCGGAGCGCCAGGTAGAGTTCAGGATCGACCTAGTTCCTGGTGCGGCTCCGATAGCCAAGGCACCCTATCGGTTGGCTCCTCCTGAGATGCAGGAGTTGTCTACGCAGCTGCAGGAGCTGCTGGACAAGGGATTTATTCATCCGAGCAGTTCGCCATGGGGAGCCCCGATCCTGTTTGTGAAGAAGAAGGATGGGTCGCATCGGATGTGTATAGATTATCGGGAGCTGAATAAGGTAACGGTGAAGAACCGTTACCCACTCCCGAGGATTGATGATCTCTTTGATCAGTTGCAGGGAGCATCTTGGTTCTCCAAGATCGATTTGCGTTCAGGCTATCATCAGATGAGGGTTAGAGAGGAGGATATACAGAAGACCGCGTTTCGGACGCGTTATGGCCATTATGAGTTCGTGGTGATGGCGTTCGAGCTCACCAATGCTCCTGTCGCGTTCATGGACCTCATGAACCGCGTGTGCAGACCGATGTTGGATCAGTCTGTGATAGTTTTGTTGGATTAATGTCTAAGTCCATAACTATATTTGGTATGTACTTGACCCGACCCGGCATGGTCCATTTGGGTTGCACTTCACCGACACAATTTATATGGATAATCTTTTGAGAATAGTATGTTTATGATTAATATTAATATATTATAGGTTCTAATATATTAATATGGAATCATATTATTTAATTAGTATTGATCAAGAATTAATTTATAATTAATTAAGTGATCAAAAGGAACTAATTAAATATGGACTCTTATATGTATGGAATGGGCCAAGTTCATTTAGGTTGGGCTAAGCTTTCATGGATAGTCCATGGAGTGTTTAACCCATGGATCCTAGGAAATGAAAGGTCATGGGTATTAGGGTTTAACCCTAATCCTCCATACTATATAAAGATGTCCTTGGTTGGTGAAATGGGCACTAGTGTGGTACACTAAGAAGGGCTAGCCAATTTCACTAGAGAGAACCAAGTATCCATATTCTCTAAAGTCTTCCAAGGTGTCTTGGTGATTTGTGATTCCACTTGAGGCTTCCACACTATTGGGGCTAAGCTCTTAAAGCTTGAAGACATCAAGCTACATCAAAAGGTATGTCATCTAACTAGTACTTTGTAGATTAAGAACATCATAATATGCTAGTTAGGATTAAAGCCTTGGAAAGTTCTTATTTGCATGTATAATAGAGAAAACATAGATCCAAGGTTTATAGGGTTGCATGTACACCATAGGAGTGTTAGAATGCTCAAAACCCAACAGTGGTATCAGAGCCTAGGCTTGTTTTCTTGTTATACTTGCAAAACTGCTTAAAAAATCGAATTTCTTGCTGTCTGATCATCAGACTCGGCGAGTCCATCAGGAGACTCGGCGAGTCCATGCCTAAAAAGTGATGAAATCGATCTAACTCGCCGAGTTGGTTCATGCACTCGACGAGTTGGACCCCCAGACAGCATAAACTCGACTTTTTTGGCTGGAATTGGACTAGGAACATTACCCAAAGATGTTTTGGACTTATAAACTTGTTTTTGATGTGGTAATGTTCATGCTAATCCAATTTCAAAGATAATTGTCAATAGATTCATGTTTTGTATTAGTTTAAAGTGTTACTCTAATTACATGGAAAAGTTTGATTTGAATTATCTTGTTTATATGAGTTGCTTAGATTAATAGAAGTTATGTGAAATTGTTGTTTTCAATCCAAATTAATCTAAGAGTTGATTCTAAAATGTGTTTTGTAACTTGTCCTCAAGTTATATGAAAAATCACATTTAAGTTTCATAAAACTCATAAAAGTTGGCAATGGTTACAAAAGATGAAGAGTCTTGTCCTTAAGTTATGGAGGTTCAAGAGTCACTTCATTAATAAATAAATAAATAAAGTGTAACCTTAATTAATTTCATAAGTTATAAAATAAAGAAAAGTTAATTCTTTTATTAGTTTAAAGTCTTCCATAACTTGTCCTCAAGTTATGGAACTTGAAGAGTTTTTGGATTAAAACTACTTTAAACACATAGGTTATGGAATTAATTAGTTTTGAATAGTTTCAAAACTTGCCCTCAAGTTTTGGAATTTGAAAAGTTTTCACTTATGAATACTTTAATTCCAAGTTAGCCCCTAGAATTTTAAAGAGTTAAAATTCAACCCTTATACTTTATAATATTATAAGTTAATAAGGTGGGTATAAGGTTGTTGCCTATAAAATGGCAACTTAGGGTGTCCACTCTCACCCACCGCTTGCTTGACTGGTGGAGGGTCGTTAGCCGAACGGGTTTGACAGGACTATAATTCTCCCGTCATTAAAAGTATTAATGATAAATACTAAGTAACTAAACTCTTAATAATACCCAATCTTAGTTACTTAGGAAAATGTGAATAAGGTGCTAATCCATGAAATTACACTTTACACTTTGTCTAAGTCATTAGTGGAGCGTGTGTGGTTAACCGGCACACTAACCTGGACTTAACAAGGTAGGTAAAGGGTGACTTAATATTTATCATAGTATCTATGGAGCGTGTGTGGTTTACCGGCACATCGATTAAGGGGTAAACACTTAAGGGTACCAAGTAATTTGCATGGTTACTTCACACCTTGTTTTGTGATCCTCAGCATCCCAGTCACAAAACCTGAAGGGCACACTCGAGATTAAAACATGCCATTGAATAGTTCAATGAATCTCAAAGATCTAGGAGTTTCAAAAAACCAATTAAAACCTAATAATACATTTCGTTTATCTTGGTGGAAATTGGTGAATCGTCATTCACCTACCTTCAAATATTTTATAGCTTGGATTACGGCATACCTCTTCTAAGTTATAAAATAGTTTGTTGGGTCCTAGCCTTAATATTTCATATTAGGTGTCATATTATGGACTTTAAGATCAACAATCTTGAATATCTCCCAAAAGATGTCTGGTTTAGACATATATGATCTTCCCAAATCTCTTGAAACAAGCCTTCCTAAATGAAGATGATGTCCTATGGAAATCATACTTCATTCACCTCCTCCAATTATTCTCCCTAACCCACAAGTTCTTGGAAAAGTTTAAGGTCACTCAGGCCCTATTGGCAAGGCAAGGTCTAGGTGTGGTCACATCTTGGAGATGTAGTCACATATTGACAAGCCGGGAGAGTTGGGTGTCAAAGTCTTGAGAAAGTTGATGGTTCAATCACTTTCTAAGTCACATAGTGAGTTCCTTTGGGACACCTATGAAACAGGCTATGACAAGACCCTTAATGATCTTATCTATTTGTTAAGATCAACTTCCTTAAAACTTGATGGACATTGACAATAGTGACACAGGAAATCCCGGAAAGCATTCTCTTCCCAATGGAAAGGGATTGGCCATAGTCAACTCGGTTGACCAAATGGTAAAGAGAAAAGCTAAGTCTGTGATAGTCCCGTGTACCATTATCAAAGGGTCCATATGTTTATATTGCCAAAGGAAGGGGCATTGGTTGCGTAGTTGCCAAATTTACCTAAGGAAGTTAAAGTCAATAAGTTTGACTCTACTTCAGGTAAAGTCCACTATCTAACTCTGCTAAGTTTCGATTCTGAGATTCCTGATACATGATGTGACTGGGTCACATGGTGATGTTTTAAGAATCAAAGAAAGGTGAAGAAACTTAAAGAAAGAATATGCTGAATCTGATGGCGTAGATGGATTTCTATCGCATAGTTTGAAGATCGGATTCTTGAGCTACTTCTTAGGAGTTATGAGATATTGCTTAGGAGTAGATAACAACAAGTTTTCATATGGATTGTAAGGATAAGTTTTCCGTAAAGTTTTAAAATAAAAGAAAAATTTTGATCTTATTTATTTTAAAATATCCTTACAATGGCATTTGAGGAAAAATTGTTGCTTATATGATTCCATTAATAGCAAGAGTGGAAATATGAAATTGATTCTTTCATTTGTGGTAATGTCTAAATTTACCAAATAAGGAAAGATTCTCATCACCCAAGTCTCAATTGGACCAGAACTTGGAATCATGCAAGTTGTATAGCATGATGAATGAGAACTTTCAAGTTTGGAAAATTAAGACTAATTACTTGTTCACATGGATGTGTGAATCAAGTAAAGGACTAAGGGATCGAGTACACATTCTTGTGCACTGATTAAGTCCACCACAAAAGATTGATAAGATTATTCGTCATAGTTTACTAAAGCTCAGTAAATATGATTATACTTACAAGCTTAAGTGTAACTCTGAGACATTGGAAAAGGTTCCAATGTAAGGCAGAGCGAATAAGAAGAATCAAATTAGGCAGAAGGAAAGAAGTTTCTCAAATCTGAAAAGATGGGAGAGTACTTTAGTATCAGTTCTGTGATCATCTTAATGATTAAGAAACCATAGCACAATTAGTTCTCTAAGGAAATCTTAGTGCATTCTTATGACTAAGAAGAGGAACTTGAATTGTTGAAGTGGTTAAATCAAGAAGATGAGTCATACTTCGTTCCAAAAACAATTTTGAGAGTTATACTCCAAGATTGTAACTTGAGTGACATGTCTTAAAGAAGGTTTAAAACACTTGTCAAATGTAAGAGTAAAAGTTTTCTACTCTTGTACATTTGAAATTGGTAAGTTGTGATGTTTTGGATAAAACAAAGACCAACTAAGACCAATTGTGTGAAGTGTTTGTCTTGATTAGAATCCACACTATCTCTTGGATATTTGACAAGGGAGTCTTATAGGTCAAGAGGACAGTGGGAGTCTTAAAGGTCTTGAAAGTCTCAAGAACTAATCAAGAATAGAACCTGAAGTTCTTCACTAGCACACGACTTGCGGTTTATAACCTATCGTGTTGACATATTTTGTGCCCATTCCAGTTAAAGTTGGCTTTGCATATGAGTTCTTAGAGTTCTCAATTTGTTGCACAACAACTTGGAAGCAATGGCAGGCCCTTGAGCTGCCAGGTGGCAAGAAATTAAGATTGAGTTCAGTCCATATGAGTTTGGATTTGTCATTATCCCTGTCTTGTGACTATGGTTTTGATAATTCACATGGATAAGAACACATACACCATTAAATCTAAGTGTCATAAGGTTTCTCTCCAATTCATGAAAATGATGGTGAGGAAACACTTTCACTAAGTAGATTTTAGCTAGATAGCAATTGTGATATTTGCATTCTCAAAGTCGTTAGTGGAGCATGTGTGGTTTACCGGCACACTAACCTGGACTTGTGAGAAGTGGAAAAAGGTCTAACCATTATGATTACGGCATCCCTCTTCATAATTGTTTAGACACACAAGTGTGCTATCTAAGGGAATGTGTATGATTTTGATAAAGTCTTATCAAAACAATCTAGTATCAGGAATCTGAACTTTAGTAAGAAAGTCAGCCGATTTCTGAGTACATGTCAAAGCTAGTGGGAGCATAAGTGTTATGCTAATAATCATCATGTTAGTGGGAGCATGATAATTATGATAAGTATTGCAAGTTAGCAATGTTAATTATAGAAAACAAAAGTTTCAATTGGGAAAGAGTTGTTTTGCTATAATTAAAGGAGAGGAAATTATACTTCATCTCAAATCTATAAGCTTAGATCGTGGGGTTTTAATCATTTAGTCAAGGATATATATGAATTTCATGTTGGAATGGCTCAACATAAGGAAATTTTGTATATGAGTCCATTATTTGCGTTCTAAAATTCGATTATGATTACGGCATCCCTTTTCATAATCTGAATTATGAGAACTTGGCAAATTGAAATTGAAATATTATAGAAAAAGACTGGTTTAGTCTTTATGTGAGACATCATGAATCGATTCCCATATGCTTCGGATATAGGATCGATTACATGTGCTATATTCATCCTTTCTAAAATTTTCCAAATGCCTGGGGCATTAAGAAGGGAAAAGATTTAGAACTGGATATGACTAAAAGGATTAAACAATTGTCGAGGACAATCTAAGGTTTACCAAAGATTGGTTGCTCAAGGACAGTTGGAAGTATAGTGATAATTCTGGAAGGACCATATTGACATAGTCTATAAGGAGCCAACTCTTGTTCAGAAGTGATAAGTCAGAATGGAATCTGGAAATGTTTCAAAGTTAGATTTTTTTCAATCTGTTTAAGATTAGCAAACTTAATGCAAGAAGGATGTTTCCAAAGGAGTTGATCTCCTTTGGAATGCTCTGTAATGTTTGTTGTCAAGTCTTTATGACTTTGTGCATAATCATTACAAGAGGATCAATGCATATAAGTTTAGAATCTAACAGATTTCAGTAAATGGCATGAATTTGGAATTCTTGCATTTGCAGTAAGGATTTGGGACTGTGAAAAGAGAATCATTGAAGTTATGTTCAATTGATCTAGTTCACAAAGTAAAGATCATAGACAAACATAGTATGCATACTTGGTGTGTGGCATGACTAGTGTTTAGAAAACATAGTGTACATGCTTGGAGCATGGGACATCTATTGTTTTAAATTCAAGAATAAAGTTGATAGCTGAAATAGTATACAATGAATAATGTGTAATCATATGGTGATAAATAAAAGGTGTTTTATTTATGCTCATAAGTTTTGATACCATATTGGATTCAATTATTATTGTGTTTCACTTTGCATGTTTTGACTTCCCGAATAAACTAGGTTATTCTTCCGGAATGACTAAGTTATTCAAACCATCCACAGTTGGTCATATGTTGGAAGTAGATATGAATTAAGACTGTCATGGGTTGGCTTGTAGAGGCCTAAGGTGTTGGACAAAGGGCTACAACACTCATGAGTGTTCATAAGTTCTGAGTATTGGATTCAACCCGCGCTCATTGGAATCACTTCATGGATTTTATCACGAGTGATCATGAGACAATAATATCTTATATTCTTCAAACCTAGAGATATGAGTTGTTACTATGAGTTGGTTGTACATTGATTGCACGAAAACGCATTTGGTAACTCGGTGCTATAAAACGTGCCTTTGTGTATGATTCAACAAGTAGTAGAACAAGCCATATGAGTCGAAGTTTATCCATTCCTTTTACCTTCGGGATAAAAGCGATATCTTTGGGCCCCTCGATGATTTGATGATGACAAATGGAAGTGCTCGGCCGGGCCAGGACTGATTTGATTTGTTCAATTAGTCAGTCGTCATAAATCGGAAATCGGGAAACAACAAATGGACAGAGAGATTGATTATAATCCATGTCTCAGTCCATATGATATCTAGAATGGAGGAATATATGATCCCTTGTCTAAATGGACAAGTTCGTTGACAAGATCAGAGTTCGACAGTAGCTTTAAGAGCTACGATTGCCAGTTAGGTTTGAAGTCATACGCAATAATAGTTTTAGACTTATCCAAGTGGGAGACTGTTGGATTAATGTCTAAGTCCATAACTATATTTGGTATGTACTTGACCCGACCCGGCATGGTCCATTTGGGTTGCACTTCACCGACACAATTTATATGGATAATCTTTTGAGAATAGTATGTTTATGATTAATATTAATATATTATAGGTTCTAATATATTAATATGGAATCATATTATTTAATTAGTATTGATCAAGAATTAATTTATAATTAATTAAGTGATCAAAAGGAACTAATTAAATATGGACTCTTATATGTATGGAATGGGCCAAGTTCATTTAGGTTGGGCTAAGCTTTCATGGATAGTCCATGGAGTGTTTAACCCATGGATCCTAGGAAATGAAAGGTCATGGGTATTAGGGTTTAACCCTAATCCTCCATACTATATAAAGATGTCCTTGGTTGGTGAAATGGGCACTAGTGTGGTACACTAAGAAGGGCTAGCCAATTTCACTAGAGAGAACCAAGTATCCATATTCTCTAAAGTCTTCCAAGGTGTCTTGGTGATTTGTGATTCCACTTGAGGCTTCCACACTATTGGGGCTAAGCTCTTAAAGCTTGAAGACATCAAGCTACATCAAAAGGTATGTCATCTAACTAGTACTTTGTAGATTAAGAACATCATAATATGCTAGTTAGGATTAAAGCCTTGGAAAGTTCTTATTTGCATGTATAATAGAGAAAACATAGATCCAAGGTTTATAGGGTTGCATGTACACCATAGGAGTGTTAGAATGCTCAAAACCCAACAAGTTTTCATTGATCACATCTTGGTTTATTCCAAGACTCAGGAGGAGCATGAGGAGCATCTGAGAGAGGTATTGGAGACCCTGAGGAGGGAGAGCTTGTACGCCAAGTTCTCCAAATGTGAGTTTTGGTTGCGCGAGGTGCAGTTTCTTGGGCACCTCGTCAATCGGAACGGGATTTCAGTAGAACCGGCCAAGGTGGAGGCCGTGATGAGGTGGGAGGTTCCGAAGTCTCCATCCAAGATTCGGATTTTCCTAGGATTGGCAGGCTACTATCGGAGGTTCATTCAGGATTTCTCCAAGATAGTCGTACCCCTGACACGGTTAACTAGGAAAGCCGTGGTCTTTCGGTGGGGGCCTGAGCAACAGGCAGCGTTCGAGACTCTGAGGCAGAGATTGTGCGAGGCGCCGATATTAGCCCTGCCCGAGGGCGTGGAGGATTTTGTGATATATTGCGATGCGTCGATCTCAGGTTTAGGCGCAGTGTTGATGCAGAGGGGGCATGTCATTGCTTATGCCTCGAGGCAGCTTAAGCCTCATGAGGCGAACTACTCAACGCACAATTTAGAGTTGGGGGCGGTGGTCTTCGCCCTTAGTATTTGGCGGCATTACCTTTACTACCATTTACACGGACCACAAGAGTTTGAGGTACCTCATGGATCAGCCGAATCTGAAAATGAGGCAGCGTCGGTGGTTGGACGTGGTGAAGGATTATGATTGCGAGATCCTTTACCACCCGGGGAAGGCCAATGTGGTGGCCGATGCGCTTAGCCGCAAGGCGGCGCCGACCAGGGATGTTTGCATGAGGATGACTGTGGTGACTCCCTTGTTGGAGCAGATTCGGGAGGCTCAATAGGAGGCTATGAAGGAGGAGCATCAGAAGAGTGAGCGAATAGTGGGTCAAGTCACCTCCTTTGATTATAATAGCCGGGGGTTGTTGACACTACACCGTAGGGTGTGGGTGCCGTATCATGGAGGCGTGCGCCAGATCTTGATGGAGGAGGCGCGCAAATCTTGATTCTCTATTCATCCGGGGGCAACGAAGATGTATCGGGATCTTCGCCTGGACTATTGGTGGCCCTGCATGAAGCGGGATATGGCGTGGTACGTCGAGCGGTGTTTGACCTGCAGGAAGGTCAAGGCCGAGCATCAGAGACCGCACGGCAAGATGCAACCGTTGGATATCCCGTTGTGGAAATGGGAGGATATTACGATGGATTTTATCACGAAGCTTCCACGAACGGCGCGAGGAGTAGATTCGATTTGGGTCATCGTGGAACGGTTGACCAAGAGCGCCCATTTTATTCCGATTTCGGAGAGTATCTCGGCCGAAAAGTTGGCCGATATCTATATCAGGGAGATAGTGGCGCGGCACGGGGTGCCAGTGTCAGTGATATCAGATCGAGATGTGCGGTTCACTTCCAGGTTTTGGAAGAGGTTTCATGATGAGTTGGGCACTCGTCTGCATTTTAGCACCGCTTTTCACCCACAGACGGATGGTCAGAGTGAGCGGACCATCCAGAATTTGGAGGATATGTTGTGGGCATGCGTGTTAGATTTCGGTGGTAGCTGGGATACCTATCTTCCTTTGGCTGAGTTCTCGTACAACAACAGCTATCACGCGAGTATTGATCGTCCCCCATTCGAGATGTTGTACGGTCGGAGGTGCAGGACCCCGATATGCTGGGGTGAAGTTGGCCAAATGGTCATGGGGAGCACCGAGGTGGTGCTCAAGACGACCGAGAGAATCAAGCAGGTTCGGAGCAGGCTTCAGACTGCGCAGAGTCGGCAGAAAAGTTACGCCGACAAGCGTCGATCAGACCTGGAGTTCCAGGTCGGGGATATGGTTCTCCTTAAGGTGTCGCCTTGGAAAGGCGTCATTCGATTCAGGAAGCGGGGCAAGTTGGGCCCGAGATTCATTGGACCGTTCAGGGTTGTAGCCCGGGTGGGCAAGGTGGCATATAGGCTGGATCTGCCAGCCGAGCTCAGCCAGATCCACAACACCTTCCATGTCTCCTAGCTACGGAAGTGTCTCGTGGATGATTCAGCGGTGGTGCCATTAGAGGATATACAGGTTGATGACATCCTGAATTACATTGAGCGCCCAGTCGCAATTCTCGACCGGAAGTCGAAGGATCTAAGGAACAAGAGGGTGGAGCTAGTGAAAGTGCAATGGCAGCACCGCAAGGGTTCAGAATGGACTTGGGAGCCGGTGGAAGAAATGATGGAGCATTACCCCGAGCTGTTTCAGGATCGAGCGGCTGACTTCGAGGACGAAGTCTAAAATAAGTGGGGGAGATTTGTAGCACCTGGTTCCTGGTACGTAAAATTTATTCTAGTAATTGTCATTTTAGCCATGGACTCGGCGAGTTGTAGGTCCGACTCGCCGAGTAGGGACGCGGTCCGGGGGCACGTTTAAGTTGGTGACTCGGCGAGTCCATATTCTGGACTCGGCGAGTCACCGCTGTCTGTTGAAACCCTAAATTTCAAGGGTTTGCACCCTATTTAAACACTCATTTCCGCCCCAACCTCGCCCCCATTCACTCTCAGAGCTCCCAACATCGTCTTTGCCCTTTTTCCTTGTGAGATTGAAGTGTTTTGGGTGTGTTCTTGAAGTTTTTGAGGAGAAAGAGGAGTAGATCAAGAAGAGGAGAAGGAGTCCAAGCATTTTTGTGACATCTCAACGTTTTCCTTGAGGTATAGCTCGTTTCCCCTCTGTTTTCAAGCTTGTAGTCCCTAATAGCTTCATGAAAGTCCTTTTTAAGCCATTCTTCAAGCTTGTTTGTGCTTGGTGGGTTGTAATAAGTTGTTAGCCTTTAGATCTAGGCATGATTTAGTCTCTGGAGCTTGGATCTACTGCCTTTATGGAGTCATATTGCATGAAAGTCCTAGATCTACCCCTTTTGGTGCACTTTGAGCCCTAAAACCTTCATTGGTGATTATCTACACGTAAAGTTGGAAACTTTACGTGTAAACCAGGCCCTAGGAACCCAGATCTACGAATGGCATGGATTGGATTCAAGCAAAATCGCATGTATAGTTTTTGCATGAGGCAGACTCGGCGAGTCGTTCATCTAACTCGGCGAGTCGGGTCGCGAGTCCCCGAGTTGTTCCCCTTTTTGTGTTGTGAGTTGGAGTGGTGAGTCATAGGGTATGACTCAGTGGGTTGGAAGTCAGACTCACTCATGAAGTCACTCAGCGAGTCATTGCAACGACTCGGCGAGTTCACGGCAATCTCCTTGTCTCAAGAACAACTCGGCGAGTTGTTCATACAACTCGGCGAGTCATAACTTAGAGTGTTCTTCGGATGAAGATGAACTCGGCGAGTTGTTCATACAACTCGGCGAGTAGGATGAAGGACTATTGGCCTTGGTTATAGAAGGAAGACTCGTCGAGTCTACGCTTAACTCGACGAGTAGAGACGGACTTATGGTCAGACTAAAGGAAAGGGACTCGGCGAGTTGGCTAGCCAACTCGGCGAGTCTGGTCAACTGGCAGTTGACTGTGACTTGACTCATGACTTGTTAAGGGTAAATGGACAATTTACCCTGAGGGCGGTTAGCAGTAATTGATTAAGTGTTTGGTGGGAATTACAGTCGGAGGATTTCCGAAGCAGCAGCAGCAACAGACAGACAGACCTTTCCCACACAGATCAGCAGCTACTTCGAGGTGAGTTACCTTCCAGTAGCGGTGGGTCTAAGGCCACAATGCCGGACCACCAGTAGGAAATGTATGATAGATGATTGTCTTTGTGATATCATCTAGGTTTGCTACTACCTGATATGTTACATGCTAGCATGATATGTTACATGTGATAGTAATAGAGTTCGGTTGTTAGGACCGAAGGGTAGTCAGACACCCCAGATACGTCTGACAGTATATGATGATATGTTTGCATGCTGGCTTTTTACGTTATATGCGATAGAGGTAGTAGGAGGGGACTAGTCCCCGAGTTCGGTCGTTAGGACCGAAGGGTAGTTCAGGCACCCCAGATAGATATGTCTGATAATATGTTATGTTATGATATATGTGATAGTAGCAGTAGGGGTGAAATAGTCCCCGAGGTTCGGTCGTCAGGACCGAAGGGTAGTCAGCACCCCAAAACGACGTGACATGGGTAGTCAGCACCCCAGAATGGCTTGACACGGGTAGGTCGGCACCCCAGAAATGCCCGACAATACGTATGATATGTGATTGTATGTTATGCGGTACGATGGGGGAACTCACTAAGCTTCGTGCTTACAGTTTTCAATTTTGGTTTCAGGTACCTCTTCATCGAAGGGGAAGGAGCTGGCGCGGTAGCAGCCCATCACACACATGTTTCGTATTCCGCATCATGAGACCTTCTTGGGGATTTGTACTCTGACATTTTTATGTTATTGAAATGCTTTTCCAGACATGCGTTATCCTTATAAAATGTTATGACCAGTAAACGTTTTATTCGAATGTTTTGCTAAATATATGTTTTCAAAAATGAAAATTTTGGCTCGTATTTTGGGGTGTTACAAGGAATTAATTTGGTGACTTAAAGAGATTAATTGAATAAAGGGGCATAAACTGTCAATTGTATGATAGTTGTACTTTGGGCTATAATCCCTTATGGATAAGGGGTGGACGATTTCTAGGGCTTAGGATAGGCTTAGAATTCGTCCAAGGCTTATCAATTAGGGTATTGGATTGCTTAGGGCCTAAGCTATCCAATTAGGGTTTAAGGATGAAACCCTAGGAGCCTCACTAGTATAAATAAACCCTAAGGGTCAAGGGAAATCGGCACCTATGCTCTAGAAGAAACCTGGCCGATTCTTGATCCTCTCTCCTCTCTCTCAAATCATCCTCTTGCTAGTTGGTGTTTGTAAGCCATTAGAGGAGTGACAATTGTGACTCTAAAGCTCCAAGGACAAGAAGATCAAGCAAGTGATTCAAGGTAATCTTCTAATTCTGATTTCTTATTGTTATTATACTCTATTAGCCATTAGAAGTCTTGGATTCAATGTATGTTCAATTAGAGAAACCTAGATCCAATCATTAGGGTTCGCATGTGCACATAGGAATGTTCATATGGCTAAAACCCATCAGTATCAACATACTTCCCATTTGTTTCTTTCATTGGGTAGTTAGTTAGTTATATCAAAGTACGAAAAGAAAGAGTATGTTGTATGTAATGTTATAATATAATATCCTCATAAGAGGTATCAACATACTACTTGCTATTTTATCTCCATTTTTTTATCGAGACTAATTCACCGCTTAATTATGTTGTGTAGATTAAGCTATGCTGAAAGTATTTCACAAAAAATTGTAAATTTTCTTTTAAAGAAAAATAAATAAAATAAATCTTGAGTTCTTAACAAATAAATTTATCTTTGTTAACGATTGTTTTCACACACATATTGATAGTATTGTGATTGTTTCAACTTCATTAATGAGTCTAATTGAGTTTGCAGGAACTATAGCAAAAAAAGACGTTGAAGGCTTCCGACCCCCGCAAAGCTGGGGTCACTTCTCTAGTTATTATTATTATTATTATTTTAATATATGAAAACCGTCTTTTAATACTACCAAATTTCTTATAAGTAGTGTAACAATTGTAAATTTGGGATTATAAGTTTTAACTTTTAAGTGAAATTTATTATAAAATAATTTTATTTTGAAAGTTAAATAAAATAAAATAATTAAGTTTGTTGGTGATTTTAGTGTTATCAATATGTTTTAGTGTAGTTGTTATAAATATTGAGATAAACTGAGTTCTATTTCACTTACCGAGGTTGGAGGTGTGGGGTGCACACTCGGAGTGATAAATGTGAGCTTGAAATACGGTGGTCTGGGGGCAGCGCCCTTAGCAGGGTCCAAGGGGCAGAGCCCTTGGTGGTGGTTCTTAGTTATTTCCAATCTGTTGGTATCATATATGAAATAACTGCTCCATATAATCCTTAACAAAATAGGATTTATAAAAGGAAAAATAGAGTTCTAAAGGAAATGGTGTACTCTATGTTGTCGTACTCAGGTTTAAGTGATGGATTCTAGGGGGAAGCTATGCTAACTATATGTTATCTTCTGAATAGAGTTCCAAACAAGAGGAACAAAATAACTCCTTATGAACTTTGGTACAAAAGGAAACCAACCTTAAGATATCTTAGAGTTTGGGGTTGTTGGACTGTTGTGAGGCTGACTAAACCAAAGATGAAGACTTTGGATGAAAGAGGTATTGATTGTATCTTTATTGATATGCTGAGCATTCCAAGGCTTATAGGTTTTATGTTATTGTACCTAAAGCTTCTGCTTCAATTAACACTGTTATAGAATAAATAGATACAATATTTGATGAAAATCGATTTTCTTCCATACCTAGACCAAAGGACATAGTTCCTAGTTCCAGTGGAACCACCAAGGAAGTTGTACATGATTCATGAATCACCTGAGCTTAGAAGAAGTAAAAGAAAAAGGAAAGCTAAATCATTTGGCAATGATTTTTAGCTTTACCTAGTTGAGGGTTCTAGAGATGAGATTGCATGTCACTACTCATATTGTTTTAGTATTGAAGACGATCCTAAAACATATGATAATGTAATGAAATATCAAGATGTTGCTTTCTAGAAAGAAACAACAAATGATAAGATCGACTTTATTATGGGAAATAATACTTGGGTGTTGTCTGATCTTCTTCCTGGATGCAAAACTTTGGGTTGCAAGTGGATATTTAAAAGGAAGATGAAACTTGATTGATCAATTAACAAGTTCAAAGCTCGATTGGTTATTCAAGGATTTAGACAAAGACCTGACATTGGCTACTTTGACACTTATGCTTTAGTTGCTCATATTTCTTCCATTAGACTGCTGATTGCCTTGGCAACAATTCATAATTTGGTCATTCACCAAATGGATGTTTAAACAACATTCTTAAATGGTGATTTAAAAGAAGAGGTATATATAAAAACCTGAGAGTTTTATTATGCCTGGCAATGAGCATAAGGTGTGCAAATTGGTTAAATCGTTGTATGGGCTGAAACAAGTACCTAAACAATGGCATCAAAAGTATATAGTAAATTTGATGAGTCTGGTAAAGGAGTGATCATATACTTATATGTAGATAATATGTTATTCTTTGGTACTAATCAAAGGCAAGTTGACATGACCAAAGAGTTTTTATCATCTCAGTTCTCCATGAATGATATGGGGGAGACAGAAGTGGTTCTTGGAATAAGAATCAAGCTTGAACATCAAGGAATATCAATTTCACAGTATCATTACATTGAGAAAGTGCTTAATAAGTTTAGTTATTAAGATTGTTCTTATGTGAGTACTCTTATTGACCCAAGTATGAAACTTATGCCAAATAATGGTGAAGCAGTTTCTCAACTTGAGTATTCAAAGGTTATTGGGTGTTTAATGTATGCTATGACCATCATAAGGCTTGATATTACATTTTATATAGGAAATCTAAGTAGATTTACTATCAATCCTAGTACTCATCACGACAAGCAGTAATGAGGGTGTTTAAGATATATCTTAAGAAAACCATGGATTATATATTGAATTATGTAGGGTTTCCTTTAGTCATTAAAGGATATTCAGATGCTAGTTAGATTACAAATATTATGGACTACTCTTTTACAAGTGGGTGGGTGTTTCTTCTCGGTGAGGGTGCCATTTCATGGGATTCTAAGAAACAAACATGCCTCACAAATTCAACTATGGAATCTGAATTTGTAGCCCTTGCAACTGTTGGAAAAGAAGCATAATGGTTAATTAATTTGATCTATGAAATTCCTTTGTGGCCAAAGCCTATATCACATATTTCTATTCACTGTGATAGTGCTGTCACCTTGGCAAAAGCATATGACCAAGTTTATAATGGAAAGTCATGGCATTTAGGTGTTAGGCACAACATGATATGTGAGATCATTACTCATGGTATCATTTATCTAAAGTTTGTTCGATCTCAACAAAATTTAGCTGATCACTTGACAAAAGGGTTAGCTAGAGACTTGGTAAAGAAGTCAATTATAGGGATGAGTTTAAGGCCTACTTGATATCTCTATGGGTGAGATACCTAATTCCCTTCTAATACAATGTTAGAAGTTGAATTCAATGTGGAAAGCTTGCTTATGGAGATTGGAGAACATTATGTTTTCATCCCTAGGTATGTGCTTATAACCAGTAGAGTTAAAGTAGGTTGATTAAGTTCTTAATAGTTTCTTTTGAAAAAGTGCATTAACAAGTGCATGATATAGAAGGACTACCTATATAAGTGTGAAGTGCTGCCACTTCAGAAAGCTAGGGCTAGGATTTTGTGAACGCATGAATGGATAGGGACACATGAATGTAATAGTGTCCAATATGAAACATTATATATTGTGTTTAACTTATGTGTATAGTATCTTCTGTAACACTCAAATATTTCGACCAAAATTTTCATTTTAAAAATTCCCAAAAAAACATAGTTTTTAAGACCATATCATGTCAAATATATTTGTCAAATACATAACACCACAAAACAAAATAATAATATCCCAGAATCCACAAATATCCCATCAGCAGACGAGTATGTACAATCATGCCGACGCCTTCCCACGATCCTGATATGTACATGAAGCACATTTACACAAACACTGTAAGCACGAAGCTTAGTGAGTTCCCCAAAATACAACGTACACAAAATAATGAGCCTCTCATGGCTGTATCACAATAAGGACCCTTCAGTCATGTGTCTCAGTGAAGACCCTCCGGTCTTACATCTCGGTATGGACCCTCTGGTTATAACTCAATATATACATAAAATCATATAACAACATAAGTCACAAAGACAGAATTCATAAAACACATATCTAAGTATAAGCAAATAAGACTCTCTGATTAATAATACAAATAAGACCCTCCGGTTAATACATGCATCACCACATAGGTAAGTATAGAGAGAAGATTCACCTATCGTAGAAAAGCAAGTCACCTCGCACCCGAACTGTCGGTCTAGACTCCTCCTAAACGTGCCACTTATAACTCTAATTAATAATAATGTCAATAACCCCGAATTGCTAGACCAAGCCCCTCAACTAAATCTCAAAAGGGTAAAAGAGCATTTTGCCCCTCCTTGATCAAAAGTCCTCAAATTGACCAAAAACTCAAAAGTCAACGAAAGTTAGCACCAACGCGTACGCTGGGCGTACAACCCTCTATGCTGGGTGTAAAGCTGCCAAAGCATGCGGCGAGGACTCTCCACCCTACACTGCGTGTAGCTGGGAGTACGTACGGCGTACTCCTCAGTTTCTCGCTTCTCACTTCTTTTGGTCTTAACCCGTTAAGACAAACATTCCTACCATGGATCTGGGCTAAATAAGACCTATTCCTCCATAAAGTTACTAACTTTAAGCCTTTTCATGGCTAGTCAAGACCCAATCTCAAAAACTTTATTTTTCTCACACAAAAGGTCATACAACTCATGCATGAAGATATTAAACCGTCCAAACACTCATTTTTATTGACTAGAACACTCTAATACACCTAAAAGGACAAAATAATAGCTCTGGAGTTCACAGCTCACATCCACAAGCTATCCTTCCTTCAAGGTTCCTTCTTCACCAAAAGCTTCACAATAACACTCAAATGAGCCACAAGCACTCACACAAGCTATGTAAATAGGATTAGGGTTTGGAGGGGGTTGGAGGCTGATAATGGTGGCTAGAAATGAGGCCATCATGTTCTTTAAATAGGGACACAAGAAGATATTAGGGTTCCATTCTGAGCCTAGTACGCCCAACGTATCCCCTGGTACACCCAACGTACCAGGTGGCCTCCGCATCCATAATACGTGCATGAGTACGCTGAGCGTGCACATGTGTACGCCCTGCGTACTCAAATGCCACCTTTTTCACAATAAGGACTAGTCTTGTCATACACATAAACGATTAAGGTTAAGAAGTTATACCTCCTTTTGGGGATGTTACATCTTCAATTATTCAAATGAGTTAAAGGTTTCAATCCTTATGACACACTGATTCTCTAGTATTTGAAATATGCATTATACTAATGTGAAAATTCAATCTTAAAGATATTTTCATTTATGCATGAGGTTGTTTTGTCTTTACTTTTAGTTAATTAAGGATTACACTAAAATGGGGGAGGAATGTTGGTGATTTTAGTGTTATCAACATGTTTTAGTGTAGTTGTTATTAATATTGAGATAGACTGAGTTCTATTTCACTCACCGAGGTTGGAGGTGCATGGTGCACACTCGGAATGATAAATGTGAGCTCGAGATATGAGGGTCCGGGGGCAATGCCCTTGAAGGGCTTGAGGAAGCCCCTTGAAACCTAAATGAGTTTCTATATCATGAAGGAGTCCAGTTATGCAAATTCTCACCAAAAATAGGTTGTGACATCATGATGATGTCAAATTCGGTTATGTCTAAATAACTATATGTTCAACCATCATTTTGGCGTCAAAATTGCATGTAACCACCATTAACTACCTTTCCATCTTGTATAAGAACATATTACATGTTCTAGAAAAGGGGCTACATTTTTATATACTCGAAATTTATTCATCACATTCACTCTATCTCTTAAGAACACATCAAACAAATGTATTTTGTGTTTCTCAATTTGAATTAGGCATGTAATTCGGATTGGTTTTTGTTATTGGATTATCCCATTTCTGAATTCGTATACCCCAGACAAAAAGGGACAAATTACAGATTTTGAAAAGTGTTTGAAAAACATGATCCTAAAAATTATCCAAGTTTAATAATTGTTATTTTGATTCCCTAAAACTAACAAAGTTAACTTATTATAATTGAATAAAAAATTTCGACTATACTTAATTCAAAGTTAATTAATTTGTTAGGTAGAATTTGAAGTCAAAAGTTTTGAGATTGTGAGTTTTGGAATGATTGCCTTATAAGGCTCGATCTCAATCATATTTTTACGAGTTGTATCTATTTTACGTTTGAGTTTTAACATTTTCTTTGACCTTTTTACTTTTAGATTTGGTTGTAATGGATTATGGATGTGAATTTCGTTTTTGTTTCCACAACCAAGCGCTTCTATATGTAAATAATAATCGAATATTATCTAATATGAGACAGTTAAAATGTCTATATAATAGATGAATATAATAGATCACTTACAGGAAGTAACTATAATTTTGAAAGTTTTAGGAGGTAAAATATCTCCGCATCTATATAATCTAATTTTCTAAGTAATATCCATGTAAAATTATTAGGTGTACCTTCAAAGACTTCGTGCTCTAACGACACAAGTTCATGTTTTGGTATATTTCTTCAAATGTTGGATTGATTAGGCAAATTTGGTTGTATGAATATCACTATTACTTATATAAAAGTAATATTTAACTACAAGACAATTTAAACCCACCTTATTAAAACCTAATTATCTCCTGATTCGTATTTGAAGGCTAAATTGAAGTTCCTAAAAAACGAGATTAAGAAATGGCGAGCCAGTGACTACCCCAAAGAGGTAAAGGAACTGCATGATACAAAAAAGAGAGTATATGATATTGATCTGGCGGCGGAAGAACGCGAACTCACTGAATCCGAGATAGCAGAAAGAAGGGCAGGATTTCAAAGAATACTTGAATTGGAAAAATTGGCTGTCTTGGATATCAAACAACGGGCAAAAATTAAATGGATTATTGATGGTGACGAAAACACAGCCTTCTTTCACAGATTCGTAAACAACAAGAGGAGGAAAAGCAAAATTTCAGGCTTATTAATTGATGGAGTATGGGTTACTGAGCCTGAAGCAATAAAATCAGGGATTTTTAGTTTTTACCAGGAAAAGTTCCAAGAAAGATGGGCCTCTAGACCCAAGTTCAGCAGCAGTAAATTTTCTTCTATTGATCCAACCACTCGAGATAGCCTTGAAAGTCCATTCACGATAGAAGAGATAAAAGAGGCAATATGGGCTTGTGGGAATGAAAAAGCTCTAGGGCCGGATGGATATACGTTCAAGTTCATTAAAAGGTATTGGGACATCTGAAAAGATGACATTGTGAAAGCAGTCAAATATTTTGAACGTTTCGGTGTAATTAGCAGAGGATGCAATGCCTCATTTCTCCCCCTCATCCCTAAGATAAAGGACCCTTTAAAAATCGGCGACTACAGACCAATTAGCCTCATTGGCAGCTTATATAAAATCATTGCAAAATCTCTCTCTGCTAGACTGGCAAGGATCATTGGTTTATGTATCGGAGAAGAACAATCGACATTTGTGGCGGGAAGGAATATCCTAGACGGCCCCCTAATAATAAGCGAAATGTGTTCCTGGGCTAAGAAGATAAATGAAAAAATGCTCCTCTTCAAAGCTGATTTCAACAAAGCCTTTGACACTGTAAATTGGGAATATTTGGATCATGTTCAAATGCAAATGGGATTTGGACAAAGATGGAGAGGGTGGATTCAAGGCTGCTTAAGATCCTCAAGTGCGTTGATTCTAGTCAATGGTTCACCTACCGATGAATTCGAATTTAGCCGTAGAATAAGACAAGGTGATCCTCTCTCACCATTCTTATTCATAATAGCCATGGAAGGGCTTAACATCGCGATGAAAGAGGCCACAGGAAAAGGAATTTTCAATGGAAAAACATCCCAAATAGTGCCCTATGTGTGTCGCATCTGTTCTATGCAGACGATGCACTCTTTGTGGGGGAATGGAGTGAGGAAAACATCAAGAACTTGGCTAGAATCCTCCGGTGCTTCCATGTGTCTTCTGGGCTTCAAGTGAACTTCTCCAAATCGAGAGTATTTGGCATCGGGGTTGACCATCGCGAAGTTGAAACCCTTGCAAAACCCCTTGGATGTGAGCCAGCCAAGCTTCCATTTACTTACCTTGGAGTTCCCATCGGGGCAAATATGAAACTATTAAAGAATTGGAAACCGGTAATCGAAAAATTACAAGCTAGACTGTCTACATGGAAATCGAGATCCTTATCGCTTGGGGGTCGACTAACACTAGCGAAAGCTGTCCTTGGCAGCATTCCAACTTTCTATTTTTCCTTGTTTGTTGCTCCTGCAGGTGTTATCAAGACTTTGGAGAAGATAAGGTGAAGATTCATATGGGGGGGGAGCAGATGAGAAAAAACATATCAACTGGGTGGCATGGGACAAAGTGACCGCTCCCAAGAAGAACGACGGGCTGGGATTAGGCTCGCTTAAAGCCTTCAACCTGTCCCTAATCGTAAAGTGGTGGTGGAGGCTGAGATTTGAAAAAGCAAGTTTATGGTCCAAAGTCATAAAAGGGATCCACAACCTTCATAATAAACCTACTGCCACCATGTCTAAAAAAACTTTACCTGGAGTATGGAAAAACATCACCGGGGTTCAAGAAGAATTGGCAAATCTGGGAATCGACATAAATGATATAATCTTAAAAAAATTGGTAACGGAGATGACACCATGTTCTGGAAAGGCAGATGGATTGGAGATGCAACATTACAGGAATCCTTCCCAGAATTATACAAGTTGGAACGAAAGAAGCGGTGCAAAATCAGTGAACGTATCAAACAAGGAGACACCAGCTGGGACTGGAAAACAAGCCCGACTCTCACGGTGCAGCAAAGCGAGGTTGACACACTCCTCAACTTGGTCTGCAACTTTCAATTGAATTCTCGGAGAGATGAGTGGATATGCAACATTTCAAATGATAAGGTATTTCATGTAGAAGCACTTAGATCAAAAATTGATGGGAGGAATACATTGACACCAGCAGGGGAAGGTCTAATCAATTGGATTCATGAAGTCCCGTTAAAGGTAACTTGTTTTATGTGGAGGGCATCTATGGACCGTATACCAACTGCCACCGCCCTGCTTAAACGTGGGGTGCAAACCGTGACTCCCATATGTTCCTACTGCGAATTGGAAGATGAAGATGTCAACCATGTAATTCTAAGATGCCCAATGGCTGTCAAGGTATGGGAATGGGTATTCATATGGTGTGGGCTTGGTGAAAGAAAATTTGTGACAATCGAGGAGCTTGAGAAATTTCTATCACAGTGGGGAACATGTCCAGTTAAACAAAAAAACTTAATTACCATATGTTATGGAACGGCTTGGCTCATTTGGAAAACAAGGTGTGATTGGATCTTCAAGAAGATTCGTACCTCCCCCACCAAAGTGACGGATATGGTGATATCCATAGTATATTCATGGATAAAGCACAGGAGAGTCAATTGTAATTATAATTGGGTTGAATGGTGTACTAACCCCTTTCTCTGTATGTAATTCTCTTGTCTAAAACCTTGTAATTACCCCTATAGCACCTTGCTAGGGGTTTTTCTTTCATTAATAATATTTGCCGGTTCCAAAAAAACATATTGAATAAAAAAAATAACAATCCATTTCAGAACTGCTCTTGACATTGATTATGGAATATTGTTTATGTTTTAGACACTGTAATTGAGATTTTTGGGTTCTTTAAGCTAACTACAAATTGATGTAGGCCCTACTAAACAAGATACTAACCTAAATATAACAAGGGGCAGTACGCAAACCTATTTTATCTGAACAAATCAGAGACATTACGTACTTGAGATGTTTGAATTCCCTTTAAATAGGGGCTTATAAATACATAGATTGGTAAGATTTGTCGATTTTGTCCGAAACAACCTATTCTGAGTTTGATAGTTATTTTTGTAAAATATAAAAATGTTCGACGTATATATATACTCAAGAAACAAATGGTATATTTTTGAGAAATTAAATATCTTCCTATATTTTATTCCCACTTATCTTCCTATCAAATCAAATGTTGATGTGACACATTTAATGAAATTGATAATATTTTAGTCCATTTATCATCTTTAATATGCGTAGGAGGATAGTAAGAATAAAATATAGAAGGATATTTAATTTAATTTTTTTTTGTTTGTAATTATCCCCTAATTTACTTTTAATTAATAGAAAATACATACACATAACATAACACCCAGCCGCTGCACCGTCGGCCCAGTGTTGCCTAAGATAATAAAATTTGTCACTCCCCTTCCCCAGTCCCCCCCTCTCTCTCTCTCTGCATATTTCTTGTTCGAAAACAACACTTTTAACACCACTATCCGTCATAATCAAGCAACAACCTCACCATCTGGCTACAAACCATGGCTGTTTTTGCACTTTCCATGGTGGTTCTCTTGGCCATGGCAGGCTATTCAAGTAAGATCTCTTATGTTTCCTACCTTTTCCTCAAAAGGGTTTTCGATTTTCCACTTCTTCTCAAATGGGTTTCTCTTAGATTTGCTTTTCGACCCTCAAATCAACAAATTTTTATGTCGGTTTTCAACAGGCGCAGCTTATTGTGTATGTAACTCTGCATTGAGTGACGCAGTTCTTCAAAAGAACATAGATTATGCTTGTGGAAACGGAGCTGATTGTACTCTAATCCTTCAAGGTGCTACTTGTTTTAACCCTAATACAGTCAAGGATCACTGTAATTACGCTGTCAACAGTTATTTCCAAAGGAAAGGTGAAGTTTCAGGGAGCTGCGATTTCTCAAACACAGCTACCGTTAGCCAAACAGCCCCACCTGGCAAGTCTTTCTTGATCTTCCATCCAGTTTCTGGAACAATACTTCTGTAGTGACTTGTACCTCATGAACTAAAAGTTGTACACCAACAAACATACCAAAGGATATCGAAATCAATAGAAAGTAATGCTCTAATGACTTGTGCCTCACGCAGTCAAAGTTGTTCGCCAACAGCACACACAACATTCCTCTTTCTGCTCAGAGCATTAATCTCAAAATACAATAGAAATATTTTCTATGATGACTTGTGCGTTGTGCAATGAGTGTTGTACATTATATTCCTGTCTATTTCTGCCTTTTTTGATCTCTCTTTTTTCTCCAGTCTTATTGTTGTGCTTTCTTGCTTGATTTACAGGGGCAACTTCTGTATGTTATGCTGGTAGCCCAAGGTGTGCTTTCTAACCTTCCACCCAACCTTCTATTTTCAGCATCTTTATTACTAGATCTTGCACTTTTCTCCATTTTTTTAGTAAATTATTCATTTTCTCACCATGATTGAGATTAAAGTTATGTGGGTATGTTTCTTGATGCATAAAGATCTCATTTTTAAGTTATGTGGGTATGTTTCTTGATGCATAAAGATCTCATTTTTCCAGTCTTTGTGAGTTTAAATTTGTTTTATTAAACTAAAAAAGTGAATATAAAGAAAGGATACTTTTTGATCGATCTAATATTAAAAAGGGTGTGATTTCATATTCCAAGAAGCTCATCTTTCTTGGTGATGATGCACTTCTTGATGTTTCTTGGGAAAACCATCTTTCCAGAGTAGAAACTCCAAAATCCAGAAATACGTACAAGTTTCTATGCATAATGTACAATTTACTCTACAGTTAGTGCTCTGGTTTTTCGAACTTTCTTCTTTGGAAAAAGGAATCACCTTTTTTGTTGTGTCTGTGGTTGAAGGGGCCTATCACTTGATTTGAAATTTTCAGAATTATCAGGATTTATACATCATGCATAATAAGTGCAATAAGTGCAATAATATGTAATGATGTCTTGTACATCATGCATTGAAAGTTGTATGATGCTTCTAGAGCTGGCTTTTAGGAATCATTTGGTAGATCCAGAAAAGTATTATTTAGATTAGGTACTGTTTTTTCAGTACACTCATGAGTTGTCAAGATGTTGATATCATATGCATATTTCTTCCTATTTTATGACAATATATCAAGCAAAGGTCATGTTAGGTCACATTATGCTTTCAATAATGGAGATATATGAATCAATGTTACAAATAATAAATTTGTTTCAGGAACAAAATGATCAATATGTCATAATTTTGTATTAAGTATTAACTATACTACTAAAGATTATATAGTAGTAGGAAAGGAAATCCAAATTTGATTTTCATGGTCAAAGATCTTTATTCTAATTCATAATACTTAGTTACTTGATTCTCAAATAAAAGATAAAAAAATTACTACTTTATTTTTTTGTCCTAGTAGGAAATAACCCCTAAAGAAAGTGATAGAAAAGAAAATGCAGCTTTGACTTTTGTTGTCAAAAGATAACTTGTACAAATTTGAAATGATCAAATCTAGAGAAATTGACCAAAATGATCTTGAATGTATGTCGGGATAAAATTTAAAAATCGTTTTTGTTAAATATTCTAGCATTGGTATACATATAATATAAAGTTCTGAATTTTGGAAAAGATGGAACATATTATCATAATATGCTTTCAAGATTATATATTTACGTGGAAAACGTCGTTTTTAGACGTAACTCTAGAATTCCTTTTAGGACATTGCTATAAATGTATAAATATTGATAGGGGTAAAAATGGAAACACAAGATTTACATTGAAATCTCTTAAAAATTTTACTTGATATAATTCACTACTTTTAGAAATCTTCCATTCCTAAATTTCTTGTGATTCTTGATTATTGCAGCTCGACAACCCCAACCACCTCATCACCACCTGGGACTGGAACCGGAACCGGAACCGGAACCCCTGGGACCGGGACCGGGACTGGAACCGGGACAGGAACCCCTGGAACCGGAACCGGGACCGGGACCGGAACCGGAACCGGAACCGGAACTGGAACTGGAACCGGAACTGGAACTGGCATTGGGTTGAACCCACCGTTTGGAATGGGCCCTACAGGACAAGACACCAGTGGTGCTGAATCTTTCAACTGTTTGACTTTATTGACTCTTTTGGTTCCGGGTTTGATCTTATGGTTAAGGTTGATCTAAGGGTGTTTTGTTATATGATGAATCATGTTGTAATCTATGGAGTTGTATGGTGGTAGTAGGGAATCGATTATCGGTTGTAATCCATTATAGCCTATTTTTTTTGGTTGTACTTTTTGTATGTGGGGAATTTATGCCTTTTGAAATGAGGCTGTCTTCTGTGAATGGGTGTTTGTGGGGGGTACTGCTACTCTTTTATTGATTCCTTTTAGATTTTTCACCTTTTTGTATATCTAAAAGGTCATATTCTTATTTGGATTCTTTACACTACTTTTTACTCATGGGCTTACAAGTTTTGATGCAAAGGGTACAACTATTGTTGGTCCAAATAGTTGTGTCATGAAAGTCTATGGCCATGTGGTCTAGTGGCTCAGATTGTTTGTCCTGAGCACATGCACCAATTTATAAAGGCTATGGCCCATGATGGGTATATCGAGAGGACTTCTAGAGTTATTTTCCTTTTGTAATGTTTGGAGTAAATAGTGAATAGATGTCATGAAATTTGTATCAGGATAATCAAACCGAGTCTTGCAATTTCCAATTTAGACAGAAAATAAGAAATTGTCTTTTAGATTGGTATAAGGACTAAGAGTAAGAAATGTGGTTAAACTTTGTATTTGTATCACAAATAAAAGGGATGTGATTTGTACACAATTGTTTATGATTAAAAACAACCGAAACAACTTTAAAATCAAATATCACAAAGAACATACTAAAAGAAGTAATAGGATAATGATTCAAACGGAATATGGATTTTGCTTTCGATCAAGCAATATTAAGTAATGAAAACAAATACGAAGAAAGAATGAGAACACCAAGATAGGATTTAATGTGGAAACCCTAATGGAAAAAACAAAGGGAGATGCCTGAGAAGCAATTAACTATATTGTTGGGGTGATTCAAATGCTATAAATAACGTCAGGATCGACCTAACTATGATATGGATAGAGATAAAAATATATCATATATTCAGACAACAATTCTTAATTAATCATAAACTTATGCTTAAAGAATAAAGAGACTATCCAAGAACGAATAAACGTAATCTTCCAAGTGTTATGTCCAAAGCTCAGAAGTGTGAAGTGTAAAGCTGATGACTCTAATACTGATAAGGCAGTTTGTCAAGGCAACCGAGCTGACAAGAAAACCAAGTTGATAAGGCAGCCAAAAGTCAAAAAATATCAACATATCCAAAACCATAAAATAACGCTCGATTCCACATAGAACCTCAAATGAAGAATAGTAAAAGAAATGGTCTCAAATGTAAGTTGCATCCCCCCTCCCACACCAAGAGCCTTTCAGCTCAATTGCGTTTCAATATACATATCAAGTCCAAACATAAGTTAAACTGGACTATTAGAAGGCTTTTGGTAAACATATCTTCATGATTTTCATCGGTGCTGATATGATATTGCTAACAACGAAATTTTCTCTAGCAATAATTTCTCCTAAAAAGTGATAATGTACATTTATACATTTCATTCGATCGTGAAACATTCGATCCTTTGTCAGGAAAATTGCGCTTTGATTGTCACAATACACAATATTGGCCTTCTGTGTGCCGTAAAGCTGTCCAATCAAACCTCTCAACCAAATAACCTCTTTAACAACTTCCTTTATAGCCATATACTCTGCCTTCACTAGTGATCCTAGTGGATAATGAAACAATAGACTGTAATTGTATTTTCCAACTAATAACATAACCACATAAAATGAACACGTACCCTATATATGCTCTTAACTTGTGCAAATCTTTGGCATAATCATAATCTACATATCAAAACACCCTATTATTAGTTTTACCATAGTGTAAGCACACATAAAATGTACCACGTTAATAACAAAAAATTCATTTGACAACATTCCAAAGCTATTTCCATGGGTTCTACAGGTATCTAATAACCATGCTAACGACATACTACAAATCATGGCATATACATATCATAACATATATCAAAGATCCAACAACGATGAATACATGTGCCATGTAGGCAGCAGCGGTTTTAGTAATGGAACTTCAAGCGGATGATAGCTTAATGTGGGTTGCGAAAATGCTTATGTTTCCAAGAAGCACAATTTCTATTCCCCAAAATTTTTTCCTAGCTCTTAAGTCCTTCATATCAAATTCATCATTCAACCTGTCTTTAGTCTTTTAAATCCCTTTCATAATATTTTGTTATAAATTAACATATCATCAACATATAAAAGTAAATAGATCATTGATCCATCATTACATTTCCTATAATAAACACAATTGTCGTAGGCACACATTTCATCTTGTGACTAGTCATGAATGAATCAAATCTTTTCTATCATAATCTTCCTCAAGCTTACAATTTAGGAATGTTGTAGTCACATCAAGTTGCTCTAGTTTATAATAGCTACAAGCAACCAATCCTAATATTCCATATATACATGTGTCATGTGTGATACCCGGTCCTTGCAAGTATATTTCTTTCCTTAATTGTAAGTTTAAGGGTTTTTATCAGAAAAAGTCCCAAACTTTAGGGAAAACTTTCAAAAAAGTTCTAAACTATTTTTTTGAATAAAAAAACTCAGAAAACCGGATAATTTAAACAATTTAGCTTTTAGTAACCTTTTCAGTAGACCACCTGCTGAGGTGGACTGTCAAAGTGGATCTATGGTGTATGTATATCAACATCTTAAGATGAAAATAAAAAAAATCGTGCACAAATGAAGGAAATCATCTTAAGTTGCAAAAAAATCATGCACAAATGAAGGGAATGAGCGAAACAAGGATCGAAGTGGTTGTACAAATGAAGGGAATGAGCGAAACAAGGATCGAACTCTCAACCACTGATGACTTGCCCAATGCCTTGTTTTCATGAAATAATGGATGATTTTGCTTATGTATCAAATTGTCAACCACTGATGACTTGCCCAATGCCTTGTTTTCATGAAATAATGGATGATTTTGCTTATGTATCGCTAATAGCCTTGAACAATAAATGAGAAAAAGGAAGATTACTAGACTTGAACTCAAAACTTCCAACTTGAAAACCAAACACCTTAACCACCAACCTAGAACGACTTGATGTTCCTTCATCTGTTTTTTCATATATAATGTGTCGTTAGAATAATAATTTTAGTTATAATATTAAGATTTATTGTTATTATTATTATTATTATTATTATTATTATTAAAAATAATTAGTTAAAATATTTTTTAAATTCTTTTTTATGAATATTATTATATAAATACATTTTAAATGTATTTTTACATATTTTTTCTCGTTATATTAATATTATTAAAAAAATACATAAAAATAGTATAAATACATTTATAAATTTATAAAATCTTTATAATTGTTATGAAAAATACATATAAAAACTAATTTATGTGATTTTAGATGTATTAAATAAAAAATATTAATAATAACGAATATTATGAAAAAAAATATGTAGGAATATGTTTAATTGAAAAAAACTTTAAACATATTTTTTAAAGGTATAAAAACATATAAAAAATGTTTTCTACATGTATGTTTTATATTTATATGTTTTTTACACATAAATATGTTTTTATACATATAAATACATACTTAAAATGTTTTTATATATGAAATTATTATTCGAGTTACACATTATATAGAGAAAAGCAAGGAAGGAAAATCAGGTGGTTCCTAACTTGATGGGTAAGGTGTTTGTTTTTCAAGTTGGAGGTTTTGAGTTCGACTCTTTCGGTCGTTCTTTTTCTCATTTATTGTTCAATATTAGTGTTATATAAACAAAATGATGCATTATTTAACAAAAACGTTTACAACCTAGTGGTAAGGGCGTTGTGCAAGTCATCTGGGGCTTGTGAGTTCGATCCTTGTTCTGCTTCTTTATTGCTTCAGAGGTTTTCTTTTATTTTCAACTTAAAATGTTGATGTGATATATGCATGTCAGCTGTCACATACACCATAGATCCAATTTGACAGTCCACTTCAGCAGGTGACCTGCTGAAAAGGTCACCGATGGCTAAATTGTTTAAAGTACCTGATTTTCTGTGTTTTTTATTCAAAAAAAATAATTTAGGACTTTTTTTGAAACTTTTCCCAAAAGTTTGGGACTTTTCTGATAAAAACCCTAACCTTAAAGTGTTGGGAAGTTTGGTCCTACACGGAGCATAGGGTAGTCTCATACGCAGCGCTTAGGAGGGAAGTTGATCGCGAGACTTAAATGATTTACGCAAGGCATAGATCGAGCTACACAGTGTGTAGCTACCCAAAACCAAAACTCTAATCTTAGGGGGTTTAGCCCTATTTAAAGGCACTAACTCCCTTAAGAACCTTCCATCCTTAGCCTCTATCCTCCCAAACAGCCTCATTAGAAACCCTAATTTCCATTTGCAAGTTTTGATCCACTAGTGATTTGTGTGCATTTGTGAAGAAAGAAGAGCATTGTAGAACCATTTGGGAGCTCAAATCAGTGTAGATCCAGAAGTTTCAGCCTCTCATCCATATCTAGAAGGTATAAAGCTTCTACTTCTAGTTATGCTTAAGGATTTCATGCTTTTGTCCCCATAACCATGGTTTATATGAGTATGAGCTACTCTAGGCCATTAGGGTATCATTTTCAATCGATTTTGGAGTTGTTAAGTCATAAAAATTAGAGCTTGGTTACTCTCATCCTCCAATGCATGAGCTTTTGAGATAAACAAGGCCTTTTGGACCTAGGGTTTCGATTGGTGCTCTTTGTATGCATGAAAATGGATAAAGTCAGAAACTTTATCCATTAAGATGTTCATCTTGTTTAGATCTGAATGTTTAGTGGGTTAACCTTCTGTATTAAGCACTTAATAGATGGATTTGGACAACAACATACTATGCATGGTGTAGTTCTGGCTACGAAGTGTGTAGCCCCGATTTCGCTCGTTTCGCCACCTTAGGCTCTACGCTGGACATAGAACGGATGGAAGATGACTTTTGGCTTTTGTTGACCGTTGAGTTTATGAAAAAGTTTGACTTTGGGTCAAACTTGAAGGATTTGGGCTGTTGATTAAGGTTTCTACTTAGTTTTGGTCCTAGAAGGTTCGTGGGAGCAATCCGTACAGAAAGTGTGCGTGTCATGGTGTTCATGGGTTTCCGATTCAGGTGAGTTTCCTCATTGTACCCGTAGGTCGAAGGCACCAATGCTGACCCACTAGATTTTGTTATGTATCCTTGTGTATAGGATGTTGTTGTGTTGTAGTGATCTATTTTATATATATATATATATATATATATATATATATATATATATATATATATATATATATATATATATATATATATATGGCTAGGTTATTTTGTTTCTTACATTTATTGTGTGCTAGAATGCACCAATAGGAATTTAGTAAATTAAATAATTATTTAATTAAATAAATATAAATATTAAATGATTTCCATAATTATATGTATATTAAATGATATCCATAATTACGATTCTCTTTTTATGGAAGCTAATTAAATCTATCATTAATGTCATCAATAACATTCTTTCAGAGTGAATTCACATCTAGGTTTTTATATATGAGTTCATATTTTGTTTCAGGGTTCACTCACTTAAAATACAATAAAGTTTCATGGAATATGAAGAACGAGAGTGTATTCTCCTAAAATACACTCTCATTCTGCTGTAATACACTCTTATTCTTCTAGATATGAATTTATTCTGAAAGAATATTATTGTTGACATTAATGACGAATTTAATTCGTTTCCATATAAATGAGTTATAAGTATGGATAACATTTAATATACATATAATTAATACTAAATTCCTATTGGTGCATTCTAGCACACAATAGATGTGAAAAACATTTAAACCTACCTCTCTCTCTCTCTCTCTCTCTCTATATATATATATATATATATATATATATATATATATATATATATATATATATTTGTGAGTTAGGATGCTGGTTAGTGTACCAGTAGGTTGGCTATTGTCTACTGGAGTGCCCTAGGGGTTGTATGTAGTCATGTAGGATAGCATGATAACTCTTGATCTAGGATTTCTTGGCTGTTCCTTGTTTGGTTGTGGCTCTAGAGTAGGATCATCTGTTCGGGTGCCTATCTCACCTCTGGTTACATACATCTATTCATTCTTTATAGATTTTCCAGTAGTGGTGTAGAGTGTTGGGAGGGGCCTACTAGGCGGTAGTAAACTGTTCGGCAGGTAGATTCATGTTGATAGCTGCCTATGCTTATGTGCCAACTTGTTTGTTTGTTTGATTATATGTTGACATATCGCAATGAGTTAGGTTGAGGCAGTCCTGCTTTGTGCTGTAGGCCAACATACCAAGTGCGGGCCGACTTTAAGCCGTAGGCACGAGAATGGAACCGATCGTGGGCTGTAAGTTCAGAGGAGTAGTTAGATTGAGGCGGTAGGCGAACATACTCCGGGGCAATCCATTTCTTGTGACCGTGGGCCTAACATGCATGCATTGTATGTGTATTGTGGTGTGTGGTATTTTGGGGGAAAACTCACTAAGCTTCGTGCTTACCCTGTTTCTTATGTTTTTTTAAGTACCATTGGTGACGTGGGAAGGCAAAGGCGTGACTGTACACATTCATCAACAACAATGGAGATTCCACATTTACTATATTACCCTGATCTTTAACGATGTACTTTGGAACAAATGGTTTTTCTTAATTTGAATTCTATATAAGTGAAGTTTTTACTTTAATTAAAAATGAAATTTTTTGATGTGAAAATGGGACGTTAGAAGATGTGTGTTTGACAACTGAAGAGTAAATGTAATGTCAGTGTAATCTATTTTTAGGATATGACTATAGCCTTTAGCTACAGGTCTCACATTATACCTAGTTTTTTTACATGGATGAGTGGTGTCTTTTAGCTTGTAAACCCATTTACACTTAACATGCTTCTTTCCTTTCGGAAATTGGTAGAACCAAGAAAAAGTCTAACTTGTAGCACACGTGATTCTACGGGTAGCACATCAGGAGATTTATTTCCTAAAGTTTATCTTATGCCAGAAAATTTAAGAAGTAGCACTGGCTACAAGTGGTAACCCTGGTTCTACCCCTACTTTTAGATTTGGGATGAGATCACATGTGTTATATTTTATTTCGTAATGACTTCATCTCGTTATGCATATCAGCCATCCATTCATTCTAATCTATGGATTTAAGGCATCATCATACATTATAGTTTATAAGGTTCAATCTATTTTATTAGCAACAATAAGAGCATAAACAACAAAATTTTCTTGAGCATACCTTTTAGGATGTACGACCTATCTTTTTGGTTTATCTCTTTTACTACACTAATAAGGAGTTTGAGTTGATAAGGATGAAGGAGGAACATAAACCACATGATCACTAGAAGAATCTTATTTGTTTTGTGGAAAGGTATCGAGTGAGCTGATGGGAGCGTTTGACATCTGCACCTCAAATGGTAACTTCACCTCTACTTGTGTTTCCTTCTCATTCCGTTCTAATGATTTAACTATGGTAGTAGGTGGGTTAGTGATGCCTTGAATAATAACATCCTAATCAAAAGTCACATCTCTTGAGAAAATTACCTTCTTTAGGTCCGAACACCATAACTTGTAGCTTTTTACCTTTAGATTGTAACCAAGAAACACACACTTAATCACCCTTGGGATTTGGGAATGGAGATGGCGACGTCCTATGAGGGATGGATCCAAGAAGGTGCAATTCGATCATACGATGGAGGTTTTGTACGCGCATATACCTTCATATGAGCATGGTAAGTGGTGTTAGAATCTTGGTATTGTTGAAGTTTTTTGTATCGGCATGGCCAAAACTCGTATAAATGACCTCACTCTACCTAATGGTCGTAGACATACACGTTGGAATGATTTTGTGCATATAAATGTCAACATTCTTATGTGGAGAGATTTATTGAATTAGTTGCCTTCAAAAGAGTACTTGGAAAGAAAATGGATTGATTTGGATTCATCCTTGTGATCTTCGTGTCTTAATCATGCGAATAATATTAAGCATGTTTTCTTGGATTATGAGGCGGCAGCTCAATTGTGGTAATTGGTTAGGAGATGGGTCGATATGGTAATGTCGATTTGCTCTATAGTAGAGGAGGTCTTTGAATGGGTGGATTCGACTAACTTGATAGTTTCCAAAAAGTCCGCTTTCGAAGTTGTGTTCATGGTAACGATTTGGGTTCTTTGGACGTATTAGAATGCGGTGACTTTTAGAGCTAACAATTTTCATAAGGATATGATTTTTGATAGAATAATTGTTTCTTCCTTTACTTCGTTTGGATATAGATTCCATAAGCTCAAAGTTGATTGGGTTAACCAGATGAAGTACCCGGTTTTAAGTATTACTTTGTAGTTGTGATATTTTTATAGCTTTTTGCTAGAGTTTTTTAATTCAATTTTCAGCCGTTAAAATAAACAATAGGGATGAAGGGCGTTTGAACAATAACACTTAAGAAACTCTATGGTTATCTCATAAGCTAACAATTTGATTTCGTAAGTTCAAACCTTATTGGGTTAACCGGATAAACTACCCCATTTTAGCTATTACTTTGTAATTGTGTTATTTTTTAGCTTGTTGCTAGAGTTTTTAATCCAAATTTTAGTCGTTAAAAGCTAAAGGGATCGATGACAGGCCTTTGAACAATAACACTTCAAGAACTCTATGGTTATCTCATAACCCAAGAATTAGAAACATGAAAAATGGTTAAAAATATAGAGAACAAGATTACTTATAATTTTAAATACAACTAGGGCTTGTGCTACCAGGTCCACTTTCTAGTCCTTTGGCAACGAAGCTTGTCTAGATTCTGAAAAATGAGATGGAGATGCGACTTCAAAAGAGTAGATCGGTTGATACTATTCAAGAGCTGGATGAGACACTAGTGGATGAGAGTGAGGAGGATCTTAACTCAGGAAATCATCGGTAATTTGGGAGTCATTTCTATATTGGTTGCATAATCCCCACATGTGCTAGCTACCACACAAAAATGCTAACACCGAAGACTTTTCCACGTATATGATGGTACATGTATGGATGCTATGGGTACAACTTTTGGTGCTCCAAGTGATTGTATCATGAATGTCTATTATCATGACTTAGAGATAGAGATGGTTATGGTTTTTCATGAGCCCATGTACCGAATTAGGATAGTCATGTAGCCTTATCACAATCTTGGTGAATGATGTAATGTTACTAACCAAGTAGGACATTTTTTATTTTTTTTGATTTAATGAAATTAACATCTTGGCAGATTAAAGTCTTTTTCCCTTGAAGTAAAAACAAACATCTAAGACATGACTTAAATTGTTAAGTTATATGAGGGTTCCTATTTCACCTTAACATCCCGCAAAGCCCTGATATCGATTGTAAAGCCCGGAATACTCCACGAAGTGCCCGAGAAGCCCGTAAAATTTATCTTTTCGGTTTCGAAGCCCGACTTTTGCAGAGCCCGGTTTCTCAATAAAACTCCTGATTTTATTAGAAACGATCGTTTTAGGAAACGAATTGCTACCCGATTTTCATCAAAATAAGTGAGTGTATAGTCACTTTCATTTTACACATAAATATGAAGTATTTACCTTATAATACGTGCAATGTGTAAATATATTAATTGTTTATTTGAGGTGATTGTTGTGTTGATGGTTTATACAAGTTTTAAACTGTATAAGTATTTTTATCTACAAATATGTTGGGTAGAACATGGGTAGATAGTGATGTGTTATAAAATAAAATTGATGAGAGGCCTCGATGAGTTTTGAGATCCAGTCATCTAGCGGAGTTTGGATGACGACCACGGACTTTCTAGACAAGTGGGAAACATTAGCAGGTCCACAACCTGTAGGTGTTAATGAACTGAGAGTGTTCATTCGCTGTACTCCATCCCCCTCATGGTTGCCTTTAGGACACATATGGATGAGGAAACCCCTTAGCAGTAGTGTCCATCCCGATGATATTCTTTAGACTAGGTCCCTTGTGAAAAGTGTTTAGGGATGTAAAGTGAGGATAACGGGAACGGGTAATCAGGGTTATTGTTGATTGGTGAACTTAATAAGTTTATTATTATTGTGGGTTGAAAACCCTATATGCTCACCAGGCTCCCAAGCCTGACCCACTTAGCTTTTTATGTTACAGGTAGTGGACCCCGAACATAGTCAGAGGACGACGAGAGATTTTTGGATTATATGCCAGTAGTTGTAAATAACTGTTGAAAGGCTTATAATGTCTTGTTTATGCTTTTGATCTGTATCGGAACATGACATCCCGAGGTTTTGATATATATATGGAAAACATATACCTTCTTAATGAAGGGTTTTGATAAACTTTTATCATATTTTGTTTGGGGACCAATTCCGCAACATCTTTTAAAAAGATTACTCTGATTTTATTTTAAAAAGCATAAATTAAATCGGTCTTTTCTGGCCGAGAAATTAGGGGATGTCACACAGAGCTTTGGTAAAAATGTCAGTAATTTGATCAACAATATCTATTTTTCGAGGTTGGATTTCTAGAGATTTGACTCGTTACGGACGAAGTAACAATCCATTTCTACATGCTTCATACGTTCATGGAAAACTGGATTGCTAGCTATTTGACGAGCTGCCTGTTTATCACAATAGAGAGGTGTGGGCCTAGAAGAAGGTACGTCTAGATCGTTAAGGAGCCATCGTATCCAAAGTATCTCACCGACGGTGGTTGCCATCTCTCTATATTCCGCTTTTGTAGATGATCGTGAAACGACTGATTTCTTTTTCGTTTTCCATGATATGGGCGCTCCACCTAGCAAGATTAGATAGCCGGTTCTGGAATGTCTTGTGTAACTGAAACCATGTCAATCAACATCACAGTAAGTAACCAATTTAAGGTCTCCATCCTTTGGAAAGAAAATTCTTTGCCCCGGGTAGGTCTTGAGATAACAAAGCACCCTTGTGGCATCATCCATATATTTTTGTATGGGATCTGAGACAAACTGACTCAACAAATTCACAACAGACACAATGTTCGATCTAGTCACTTGCAAACAGAGAAGCCTTCCAACAAGGCGTTTATATCGATTAACATCAACACTTGGGCTACCACTACATTGATCAAGTTGGATATTTTGCTCCATCGTGAATATACTAGGCCTGCAACCCTAAAGGCCACAATCTTCCAAAATGTCCAATGTGTATTTTCATTGGCTGAGTACCAATCCAATCCTTGGTTCTTTCTACTTCAATGCCCAAAAAGTATTTCAATTGACCCAAGTCTTTGATTCTGAATCTTTTATCAAGAAAGGCTTTTGTGGCTTGTACTTTAGTTGCATTGTTATCGACGATGATAACGTCATCGACATATATCAAACTTGCAACATAAACACCATCCTTTTTATAAACGATAAAAGAGTGATCATCATGAGACTGTTTAAAGCCTTGTTCAAGTAGAGCCTCTATAAAATTTTGGTACCAATTCCTGGATGCCTGACGAAGTCCATAAAGAGATTTCTTTAATAGACAAACTCTTGTTTCACCTTGCCTTGAAAAACCTTGAGGAATTCTCATATATACTTCCTCATTGAGGTCGCCATGTAGAAAGGCGTTGTTAACATCAAGTTAGTGAATAACCAAGATGGGTGCTTCAAGAAGATATGGTACCTAGATTGGTGGCCAGGAAAAAACAAGAGAAAGGAAAACCCAAGGCAACCACTTGCACAACGAGTCCAATTCCAGGTCTAAATGTCGAACAATACATGAAGTTGGTAAAGCACTTTTCAAATGAAGCAAATACTCTAAAATCAACATCACCTTCTGTCACCATGGGATGTTGATAGGTAAGACAATTTCATATTTAAGTTGGATTATTGACACATGTGCCACATAACATATGTCTAGTAACATTGACTTGTTACATGACAAGAAAAATTGCAAAAATGGTATACCGTCACCATACCAAACGGTGATACGGTTGGTGTTGAGGGAATTGAGAGTTGCACCTTACCCAATGGAATAAGACTGAATAAAGTTTTATATATACCAACTTTCAAGTGCAACCTCTTATGTGTTAGTCAACTAACGAAAGCACTTGATTGTGTGGTCAGTTTTTTCCGAATTTCTATGTATTGCAGGACTTACAATTGAAGACTGGATAAGTGTGTTGATGGTCTTTATCACATGGGCATGACAACAGATGGGAATAAAACGATGATGGCAGAAGTGGATGTTGAGATTTGGCACAAAAGGTTAGGACATATGTCGGAGTCAAAGCCTCATCAAATTAGTTTTTTAAGTAGTTTTTCTCATTTTTTGAAAGGACAAGTTTGTGATTGTTGTGTAAAGGCTAAACTCACTCGGTTACCTTTTCCTAATAGTTCAATAAACTCTTCTAGTTGTTTTGAACTAATTCACTGTGACATATAGGGCAGTTACCACATTCCTTCATTATCAGGGGTAAAGTATTTTTTTTGACCATCGTTGATGATTTTAGTAGAGCCGTATGGGTTTACTTAACCAGACATAAACATGAAGCAAGTAATTCCTTGATCTCTTTTCATGATATGATCAATACACAATTTGGTAAGAGCATTAAAAGAATAAGGAGTGATAATGGTGGGAAGTTCTCCTCTAACTCCATGATTGATTTTTAAACAAACATGGAATCCTCTTGGAAACTTCGTGTCCACACACACCTCAGCAAAATGACGTTGTAGAAAGAAAGCACCAACACCTCCTCGAAATAGCTCGTGCCTTGAGGTTTGAGGCTGGCCTCCCGGTAAAGTTTTGGGGTGAGTGTATCAACACAACTACCTATATCCTAAAGAGGTTGCCATCAAAGGCCATTAAAAACAAAACCCCATATGAAGTTTTGTTTGAGAAAGAACCATGCTATGATCACATGAGGGTTTTTGGATGTCTAGTCTATGCCAAGACCACCAACACTAAGGGGGATAAATTCGAAGTGAGGGGGAGAAAGGGCGTTTTTGTTGGATGTCCACAGGGACAAAAGGGTTATTTTATTTATGACATCAGTGATAACAACCTTTCCGTTTCTAGGGATGTGAGGTTTGTTGAACATAGTTTCCCGTTCAAGACCGTTAAAACCGATCACAAAATAACCGAAGAAGATGACTTTGAGCCGTATGAAGAAGATGAACAGGAATCTGTTGTGACTCATTTCAATGAAGATAATAAGAGATATCAATCTAAATTAAAAGGTTTCCTTTAGAATACTTATTAGAAAAGAAAGAAGAAACATACGTTGAAACTTTTACAACATATGTTTGTAAAAGATTCAACCAGCGTATCCCATTTTGCAGATAAGATACAATACAATACAAATGGTAGGACATCATTTATGACTAATTTGACGAACTAAAAGATTTTGCTCTTGCTCGGGCACTACGGGCAGTGATGAAAGAGTATCGGGCAGCTGACGTGGCACGAACTCTGTGATCAAGTCAGCAACTGCATCTGGCTTTTCGACATGTGGGATATGACCACAATTTGGTATTTGACGAATTATTGCATTTTGGAGTTCACAATGTAATCGCTGAGTCAAAAAAGATAATGTTAAAGGGTCGCAAAAATTAAAAAAAAAAAATCAGCTTTGGATACTAACCACTGAAAGTTTGCTGTCAACAATTCCATCATTTTCTCCCCATATTATAAGAGTTTTCTTCAGAACCTAAGAACAACATCATACTTAATCTAGTAAGTTATATATGGATGTTTCTTTTTAATGTAATATATAAAAAAAACAACTTAGAGAAAGTCAGTAACATGTGACATGCTTTAAACAAGTGCAAAATCTAAAACCTGATTAATCTGGGCAGTGACATTGTATCCCCCGCTGCTCATAAAATCAACTGTTGCTTCTTTCCACCATGGCAACAGACAATGTAATCGAGTAATCTAGAATAGCAACATAAAAAAGATAATAAGAAATATTTCGCTTTTTATACATGAAATCAAGATTTTATTTAATATTTTGTCTTGAAGTCATCAAATTTGGAAAAAAAAAACGTACTTGAGTCCATTCTAAGCATGTATCAAATGGCAAAGCACTAAATGCCTTATTGGTAGCATAAAAGCGGAGTGGGAGGCTTTTCAACAGAGAAACCTGGCATTTAACAATATTTTAATTCAGTCAGTTTTGTAACATTTTTTAAATTTATAATATGGGTCTTGGTTATTCAAAAAGATATGATAGGGTCTTGGTTATTCAAAAAGATATGATAGAAAACATTGTAGGGTATGAAATAAATATAATTATCAATGTGTAGTACTAACACCAGCAAATGCTACACTTTTTGGTAACTTAGAGAGGTTTCCTGTGCCTTCTGCATACACATTTGCATTAATCAAAATCAACTTATCAACCTGCAAGAATACCAAACATTTGATAAAAATACATCAATAATCCCCGCATCATTCCGAAATATAATCAAGCTTTGACTTTTTAAAGTCAAACTACTTACAGCTTCCGGATGGTTGGCAGCAAAATCAATTGCAACCGCAGCTCCAAGACTTGGACCCACAAGCAACATAGGCCTTTTAATGTAGGACTTCCAGAACTAAATCATTGAGAAAAAAAAAGAGTAAATTACACGAATGGTCCCTATGGTTTAGGGTAATTTGCGTATTTGGTCCCTAACTTATTTTTTTTAACTCGGAAAGTCCCTACTGTTTGTTTTTGTTACGCGCTTGGTCCATACGGTTTGTTTTTGTTACGCGTTTGGTCCCTATCTTAGCTAAAAATATTATTATTTAAATAGGAAAAAATGATGGAGTGGGTAAGGTAAAATGAAGGGGGTGGGGCTGGGAGTGTGTTTATTTAAATAAATTAAAAAAAATTAAGAACAAAATAGTTTTTTTGACAAAACAGGGACCAAGCACGTAACAAAAACAAACAGCAGGGACCTTCCAAGTTAAAAAAATAAGTTAGAGACCAAACGGGTAAATTACCCTAAACCATAGGGACCATTCGTGTAATTTACTCAAAAAAAATTAGAAAAACAAATATTTTATGAAGAGGATGAGAATGACATTAAATTTATCTCCCATTTTTTATGGTGAGAGTAAAGTTGAAATTAACCAATCAACTATTTGCAGTTTCCCAAAATGGTCACCAAACTTTTTTTTGACATCTAGGGTGGTCCCTAAACAAAAATAAAATTTTGTACTTATAGCCAAGATCTAGGAAAAATAGGACAAGATGTCATTAAGATACAAAGAGGCAAAAATTTTATTGTTCAGGGACTGTAAGTGTACTAGAAAATGTTTAGTGACCATTATGGGAAAATATAAATAGTTAATTAGTTGACCAATTTCAACTTTAACCCCTTTTGACCATAGCAAAAATTTAAAATATTTGTCCCATTTAGCCATCTTATATATGTCACAAAGGGGGCCTAATAGACATATGGGAAATGAAATTTACTTGGAAGAGGTGATCACGCTTGGAATCAACGTTACAGATTGGAAGATTTTCTGATAAAAAAAAAACACAACAAGAAATGAAAAATAGCAAGAACATGAATACACAAGTTTAATTACTTTCGTTCTACTATTAATAAATAAATAAATAAATAAATAAATAAATAAGATAAGAACCTGACCTAAGTTGTTGAAGCCCCATCCTAAAATGTCAATGGCCCATGCTTCCAAACCGGCCTGCTCAAGGAGCGGGAGTGTGTATCTCCATTCTAAACATGAACTGAAGAATAAGAAGTAATCAAAAGTGGAAATAGAACAAAATGTTATGGAACTTTTCTTGAAGAAGGCCACAACTGTACAAAAATAGATATTTTTGTGAATGTGAGTTATTGACTTCGGTCCAAAAAGTTTCTATTTTTGAATAAAAGGGTATTTTGGACATTTAAAAGGGTATTTTAGATAAAAGGGTATTTTGGACATTTAACTGGTGCAATAAATTCAAGGGATTCACTGCCATACCTATCAAAGCCATGTAGCAAAACAAGTGGACTAGCAGTGTCCTGGACCATTGGCTTCACACAACTACTCATAATGCAATTCTTTGAACTAGTGAGCTGCAGTTAATGCCAATAAAAACTCAAAATCTTTTCATACTGTTTTTTGATATAATCAACTAAACTAAACCTATCAAAAATTAAAACAACAAACTGCAACTATATATGTTTTTTTTTCTATCTTTTTCCATTAGGATTTTGATAATCAGACACAAGAATAGTTTACATTTGATTTGTTTTTCACTCTCTAGCATCCAAAATGGGGAAAAGGGTAAATAATATTTCGCAAAGAACCGAAGAAGACCCATTTAGAATGGTAAAACCCCACCAAAAAATAAACGTAAGATCTATTTATAATGCTAGTAGCAGACACTCTAAAGAAATCTTGCATGCAGATTATTTTATTCCCTTTTGTCCATAAGTGGAAAGCTAAAATTTATCCGAAAGTAAGTAACTTGAATTCCTATAACTTGTTGTAGATTTTACTATTTTAGTTGATGCAGATTATCGCTTTTACTTGAAAATCAGTCCATTTGATCTCCATATAATTTTGATCTAAATCAATGTTCTTGTAAAACACAATAAACAGAATATTTCACCTCTACAGGCAGCATCTCGATCCTTGAAACTAACTTTCGAGCAAATGGGTCTTCGATTTTCTCCATTTCTTTTAGCAGAAACGGTGGGAAAACATCTGCGGATGCTCCAAAAAACCGCGAAGCTTTCCGACTTGAAAATGGCAATATCCCCATTGATGGAGTTGAGGCGTTAATGGTAGGGATCTTGAGCATCATTTGTCGTAGAGAGTAGACAAATTTAGAAAGATTCTTAGCTCTGGAAGGCAACGATGGCTTTAAGCCGACACGTTACTTACGTAGAGGGTGTGATGGCGGTCGGGGACACTTTATATTAAGATTTAGAGTACTTACTAGAATGGTCCTTGGTTTTGTATTTTTTTGTAATTTTGAGACTTAAACCTCTTCTTTTTAACTTTGGTCCTCATTATGTAGTTGACTAGTTTCCATTGACTTTTTGGGGCATTCTCAAGTAAAGTTATTATATTATGTTTTATGATTTTATGATTGTTTTTAATATAATTAATATTTATTTTAGTTATTAAAGTATATTATGTCTATGCACCCTACACCCTAATCCTACCAAGTATCATCATAACTCATATCACTAATCTCATTCCCTTCATTTCCAATTGAAACACCCACCATGTCTTATCCTCGCTCCCAGACAAGTGATCATTCATTTTCATTTTTATTGGAAAATTCATGCGACCCTTCATTTTCAATAGAAAGTTAAGAAATAACATTTGACTGTAGTTATTATATGGACTCGGTTTGTAAGAATTTGAACATATAGTGTTAAAATGGATATTAAGGGAGTTGGAATGTTAAATAAAAGGTCATCTTAAGTTAAATTAAAAAATAAAAGTGTAAAAGGCCAATGTTGCCAAATATGGAAGTTCAGGTATGATCTTTGATTTAATTGGGTTAATATGAATTGGACCAAGTTGTTAAAATTAACATTATAGGGTTAATTATGATAGAAATTAGAAGACTAGAAATGTAAGTCATTTATGAGTTGAACCAAATATTATAAGTAAATGGGTTTCGTAACATTTAAGTTTTGGCATGTTCCCTTTTAGCCCCTTTAATGAAAATTGTTAACATTTTGGTCCCTGGATAGTATACGAGGCGTACTCTATGAGTACGCTTAGCATACTAGCCCATTCCTGAACGCGGGTTTCACCCATATACGTGGGACGTACATGGAGTACACATGACATACATGGTGAAGGGACAAACCCTAATTTTTAGGGTTTACACCATATTTAAACATTATTATAGCACCTCTTGGACATGTTTGACCAGCCTCCATCTCCCTTTACCCTGAAAATGAAACCCTAAGTGCATTTGGTGAGAATTGAGCTTCAAAGTGTGTTTGGTGGTGTCTTATGGTGAAGAAGAAGAAGAAGACGAACACTTGGAGGGATAACTTGAGCTTGTAGATCCAGAGTCACCTTCACATTTGCAAGCCTTTTGAGATAAAAAGCTCTCACATTGATGGTCTTTTGTGCTAAATATACTTCATAGTATTATTTACGCACTTCTGAGTCTTTTGTGTTAAAGTTGGGCTTTTGATCTACTCCAGAAGCAATGGATGCTAGATCTTAACTCCATTTAGGCCCCATATTCATAAAAATACAAACTTTATGGAAGATATTGGTCCATGTAAGCATTAAGATCTTTTTAAGCTCCTTTTTGAGCTTTGAGTCACACTAAACCATGCATGAGTGTAAAGTTGCCAACTTTACGTGATAAATCACCCTTAGGAACCAGATCTGAGAGTTTGGCAAAAGGTCTTAACTGTTTAAGTACTTAATGAAGAAGACTAGTGGTGAGGGGAGTATGCTGGGCGTATGAGCTGAGTACGCCCCGCGTACTCAACAGATGGACATTTGGGCTCGACAATTCTCGGTTTTGGGCCATAGTTTAGGTTTTTAAGTTTGGGCCTTGTTGGGCCATTAGACTTCTATTTTGGACGTTTGACTCGTATGCTGGGCTTTGTTGGATTTAGGCCCATGATAGGTTTTGAGCCCAATTTGGAAGATTATGCCATAATTGGGCTTTGGGTTGCCATTTATGATTTGGGTCTTTTGAGTAGTTGAGTTGGGCCTTAGCTTTGGGCCAATTTATAAAAAGAGTAAAATGGTCTTTTACCCTGGTTATGAGCTAAGTAGCTTAGATTCTTGTTTATGGGTTGAGATTCAATTAATAATTGGATGTTATTTTGATGATGAAACTCTATTTTTCTTTTCTAACTATTTTATATATATATATATATATATATATATATATATATATATATATATATATATATATATATATATATATATATATATATATATATATATATATGTAATACATCCAACAAAACTTAGTTGTATTTAATAACTTTCAAATAAAATCATAATATAAACAACAAATACAAAACTTGATAATGAAAATTTTTAAAATTTTCAATATTAAATTCAAATATATGAAATCTATTATCATAAATTGTCCAACCATTAAAAGATTATATTCAATCATGCAATAAATAATTTTTAAAAATGCTTCTTAGAATAATTAGATTCAGGGCAATGTTATATGACTTTCCATTAATACATTTATAAATATTAATGACGAAGTTGCGTACTTTTTTATTAGTAATTTAATAAATATGAATGTGAATACACGGAACCTATCATGGGCCTAAATATATAATAAAATATATACTATTAATATATTAATTCCTCCGTCCCGTATTTATTGTCAATTTTTGACTTTTGACATTTTTTATTTTTCAACTTTGATCTTAAATATTTTTATTTATGTTATATATTACTTGATGAAACTTTAGGACAATGAAAAGACATTAAAAAAAATTCATTCATATATTTTGCATCAAGTATTATATATCAAAAACAAAAGTATTTGAGGTCAAAATTGAAGAATAAATATTTCAAAAGTAAAAAAATGAACAATAAATATGGGACGGAGGAAGTATTTGCCAACTAAATTTCGTAACTACTCATTGATGTTTAACATGATTTAAATCTAATTTAACTTATGTAAATCATTCATAAGGTTATTAAAGTTTAATTCCAACATATTTCTTTAAATTTCTTTCCATTGTGTACTTTTTTACAACTCATTTATAAGTAAGAATACAAAGAACAATAGTCACATTCTCAATATGGATAAAGGTGATTGATAGCCACCACTTAGAGATAAATATTCTCCATAGAAATTATAGACAAAATAGAGACATTACTAAAACACAATTGAACATAGTCATACTTATTGTGTTGTAGTTTGTTTCCGATTTTCCAATTTGTATGACATAGAACATAACTGAACACATCAATTTAGTTCTGACCGGTCCCAACACTTAAGTCAAAACAAAATCATCGATGGGCCCCAGATATCACTTTTAATCCTCTTAGGATAAATGGAACAGATAAACTTCGACAATATATGCTTGTACTAACTACTTGTTAAATCATGCATAACGATACATTTTATAACATCAAGTTACTGATGTGTTTTCATATCATCAATACACAACTAACTCGTTGTCAACAAATCATATATCTTGGTTTGAAGACTATATGATATTATCGTCTCATAATCACTCGTGATAAATTCCATGAAGTGAATCAGGTGAGTGTAGGTTTAATCCAATACTCAAATTTAATTTCAGGAGCACTCATGAACGTTGTAGCATACTTTTGCTATGTCTAAGACTTTAGACAATCTACAAGACAATTCATGACAGTCTAACCTCATAACCTACTTCCAAAGTATGATCGACTGTGGATAGTTTGAATAAGCTTATTATTCTGGAAGTCAAATATGCAAAAGTTAAACAATGGTAAATAATTGACACAAGATAGTAATTTTACATATAAATAAAACTCCTTTTATTCAATCATCAAATGTCAATTACAATTTAGCTATTACAAGTTTCAAAATATTTATTTAATCACTAAAACTAATATCGTCCGTTAGCCCAATGCTCCTTGCATGTTGCAAGTGCCTAACCCTACTCAGTCCCTTCGTAAAGGGATATTCTGGGTTGTCCTCTGACGATATCCTCTTTACCATGAAGTGTCCTTCTTCTACTTGACGATATCCTCTTTACCACGAAGTGTCCTTCTTCTACTTGATGTCTGGAACTGCCACGATCTCTCGGTTCCTTGGTTAAGGCAACCGCCCCTTCATTATCGTAGAAAATCTCCACAGGCTCCTTTATGGAAGGTACAACTCCAAGGTATCCAATGAAGTTCTTCAACCATATCGCCTCTTTCGATGCTTCGCTCGCTGCTATGTACTCTGATTCACACGTTGAATCAGCTACAATCTCCTGCTTGGAACTTTTCCATGTTACTGCTGCTCCATTTAGGGTAAACACCTAGCCCGACTGAGAGAGCAAATTATCTATGTCAGTCTGAAAACCAGCGTCACAATACCCTATTACTCTGAAGTCATCACTCCCATAGTCCCACCGCGGGTAAGGACTCATTCCTTAGTCCTCCGCAGGTACTTAAGAATGTTCTTTAGTGCAGTCCAGTGAGCTTTACCAGGATTCCCTTGATATCTGCTGACCATGCTCAAAGCAAAGGCCACACCAGGTCATAGCATACATGATTGAGCCAACTGCGGAAGTATATGGCACTCAACTCATCTCTGCTATCTAAGCCTCTGTACTCGGACTCTGAGTCTTACTCAGTTTGGTATTGCTTTGGATAGGTAAGTCACCTTTCTTGGAGTTCTCCATGCTGAAATGCTTCAACACCTTGTCCAAGTAGGTATTTTGACAAAGTCTTATTAGTCTTTTACTCTTGTTTCTCAATATCCTTATCCCTAAAATATAAGCAGCTTCTCCGAGGTCCTTCATAGCGAAACACTTCCCAAGCCAGGACTTAACCTCCTGCAAGGTTGGGACGTCGTTTCCTATGAGAAGTATGCCATCTACATACAATACCAAAAAGCTTACTATACTCCCACTACCTTTGACATATACACAAGAATCATCTTAGCTTCTCGAAAATCCAAATTCTTTGACTTTCTCATCAAAATAAAGATTCCATCTGGGAGATGCTTGTTTGAATCCATAGATGGATTTATCAAGCTTACACACTCTATTAGGGTACTTTGCATTGACAAAACCCTCTGGCTGACACATATAAACATCTTCAACCAACTTTCCATTAAGGAAAGTGGTTTTGACATCCATTTGCCATAATTTATAGTCATGAAATGTAGCTATGGCAAGCATAACCCTTATAGATTTAATCTTTGCTACTGGTGAGAAGGTCTCATCATATTCAACTCCATGAGTTAGAGTAAAGCCCTTCGTAAATAGTTGCTCCTTATATGTGTGTACTTTCCCATCCATGTCGGTCTTCTTCTTGAAGATCCATTCGCACCCGACTGTCTTATGACCCAGTACATTGTCAACAAAGTTCCAAACTTGATTGTCATACATGGACTGAATCTCGCTGTCCATTGCCTATTTCCATTTAGCAGACTCGGGGCCTGCCATGGCTTCCATGTAGTTGTTAGGTTCATCCAGACTTATCAATTTACTATCACTGATAAATGTATCACCCTTAGATGTTATATGAAAACCATATAACATGTAACATCCTGATTCGGATGGTCCATGATTAGGGTTCGTGGGCCACGAGCCGGGCATGAGGAAGTCTCAGGTTATGGCGAGTTTCTGGAATCGTAAAGTATCCCATCACCTTTCCATAGGTATGAGGATCTTTGGAATTGGAGCTATGTCAAAGAAGCTATGGAAGTTTGAAGATTTGGCTAGATGAGCCCCTAAAGTGGAGAAGTGTGGCAGCGAAGTACGTTGGGCGTACGTACGCGTACGCTTAGCGTACAGATGCACGTGTTTCTTAGGCAAGAGCCACCTAGTATGCTGGGTGTACTAGGCACACAAGGAAACCCTAATTAAGTGAAGTGTCCCTATAAAAAGAAAGAGATAGTCTCATTTCTGGCCACCTTCCTCAGTTATTAAACAGTCTCAAACCCTAATATCCATTCTTGAAGCTTGTGGTGGCCATGATGAGCTTGTTTGTGTTCTTGTGGACTTTTAAGAGTTAAGAAGCAGCATGGAAGGGAGTGAAGTTGAAGAGAAGGCTGTGGATTTGAGCTTTCTTGGGGCTAGAGCACCATTTGAAGGTATAACGCTCCAAGGTTTCCCTTTCTTTTTGTTTTGTGCATATTTGGGTCCATTTTAGGGTTTTTGGTCCCAAGCTTGATGCTTTATGAGTTGATGCACTCCGGAGCTTAATAACCTGTCCTTTTAAGTGTTTCTAGTGGTGGAGAACCACAAAAAATAAGGTCTTGATAGTGTGAATCTACCCATGCATGAGTTAAGAGCATTTTGGGTTAAGAAAGTAAGAGTTTTTATGTGTTGTGACCTTATCAGCCATGCAAAGGCTTAAAGTCGATAAGTTTATGGAGTAGGAGATGTTAGGAAGTCCAGATCCAAAAGATGAGTTAAGGTCTTAACGGGTTAAGTCCCAAAAATTTATTTAAGCAAAACTGAGAGTACGCCCAGCGTAATCCTAGTACGCCCCACGTACTGGGTTGAGGTCCCCGATCAAAATTATGCATGCTTGAGTACGCTGAGCGTACCAAAGGAGGTACGTACCGCGTAACCACTCTGTGGGCTTTTGGATTAAGTGATGTTTTGGGCCTGGAGTTTGGGCTTCATGCATAGAGTCTTGGGCCAACAGAGTGTATATATGTGCTTTGGGGCCCTTGGTTTGGGATTGCCTTTTTGGTTGGGAATTGGGCCATGTGAGGACCCATTTATTATTGGGCTTTGGTGGGCCCAAAGGGCTTAGGGTATTAATGGGCTGTTAGGTGGTCTATCTTTAGACCCAATGAGTGAGAGGTTGGACTTAGCTCCTAATTGAGATTTATTGTGGGTTTGGCATAGAGTTAGAGTCCAGTACGTAGCAGCAGTGATTATAGGAGCTGTTCTTCATCCGAGGCGAGTCTTCTCACTATACTTTACCTAGAGTGGTAATTAGAGTTATGTGACAGAGCATTTTGTATGTTATTTATATGATGTGATACACTGCATTATTTCTATGTGATTTATGTTGTGTATGTTCCAAAGTTTACAGGGTTAGAACCGGAAGGTACACAGAGTTAGGACTAGAGGGTCCACAGAGTTAGGACCAGAAGGTCCACAGAGTTATGACAGAGGGTCCACAGATTTATAGCCTCGAGTGGATAATATGTGTTATATGTGGTATTTTGGGGAACTCACTAAGCTTCGTGCTTACCGAGTTATGTGTTATGTGTTTCAGGTTTTCTAATTTGGATCGCGGGACAACACCGGCTTGATTGTACACACCAGAGAAAGAGTTAAGAGGATCCTGGATTATCATTTTATTAAACGTGGAGCTATGTTTTTGTGATTTAATAATGATGTTTTGTGAAATATGTACTGAGAATTATAATTTTTCAAAAGAAAAATTGTTTTGAAATTTATGGTGTTACATAACACATGTGGAACACTAACTCTATTGGAATGTCTCATAGGTACGAAATCGTTAATCGGTTCAACAGGAGTTTCCTCCTCGGGTTTAGCGCTAGTGTTTGAGGTTCCTTCATCACATAACTCTTGAATCTCTTCAAGGTCAATTTGCCCCCCACTTTCCTCTTGGCATATGAGTTCTCTCTCTCTCTCTCTCTCTCGAAAGACTCCTCTCCTCGCAATGAAGACTACATTGTCACTCGGTCTGTATAAGAGATTTCCAAAGGATTTTTGTGGGTAGCCGATGAAAGTACATCGCTCACTACGAGGTTTGAGCTTGTCGCGAGTCTCGCATCTCAAGAAAGCCTCGCAACCCCAAAATTTGATGTGATCCAACGAGGGAACCTTTCCTATCCACATCTCGTGAGGTGTTTTGACAACCTTCTTAGTAGGGACTAGATTAAGGATATAGGCAGAAGTCTGTAAGGCATACACCAGAATGAGATAGGTAACTAAGCTCGACTCATCATGGAATGAACCATGTCCAACAAGGTTCGATTGCGCCTCTCAACCACACCATTCAACTGTGGTGTCCTAGGTGGCGTCAACTGTGAAACAATTCCACATTCCTTAAGATAGTCTAGGAACTCGATACTAAGATACTCACCAGCTTGATCGAATCGGAGCATCTTTATCTTCCTGCCCAATTGATTCTCCCCTTCCTGCTTACACTCTTTGAACTTTTCAAAAGTTTATGACTTATGATTGATTAAGTAGATATAACCATATCTACTGTAATCATCAGTAAAAGTCACATAGAAGCGGATAGCATCCCTTGTGGTGGTCCTGAAGGGTCCACACACATCAGTGTGTATGAGATGCAACAGACCTTCACCCCTTTCACAAGTACGTGTGAAGGGTGTCTTGGTTATCTTTCCAAGTAAACAAGATTCGTACGTGTCATCCAATTTCAAGTCGAAGGACTCCAAAACTCCATCATTTTGGAGTTGGGCTTTGTGCTTCTTGTTGACATGTCCAAGACGACAATGCCACAAGCATGCCTTGTCCGAAACATTGGACGAAACAATATTCAACACATTATTTCCTAGGTTATCTACAACCTTTAGAGTTTCATATATACCATTACAAGGTAATGCTTCAAAATAAAAAGTACCATTATAATAAGCATTAATACTACCAATTTCATTATTAAAAGAAAAGGTAAAACCTTGTTTATACAAACTATGAAATGAAATAATATTTCTGGCCATATCCGACGAGTAACAACAATTATTCAATTCTAATTCTAACCCACTACAAAGCAATAAAGAATAAACTCCAATCTTGGTGACATAAGACATTTTCCTATTCCCCATGATTAAGCTTATCTTCCCGTTCTCCATATCCCTACTTCTTTTTAGTCCCTACAAATAAGAACAAATGTGAAATCCACAACCTGTATCAAGGAGCCAATAATTAGCATGTGATGAGTTATTAGAAAGAATAGTGTAAATACCTGCAAAGATGGGCTTTATCTTCCCATCCTTGTCCTGCAAGTATTTGGGGCAGCTTCGTTTCCAGTGCCCTTTTACATGATAATGGAAGCACTCTGCATCCTTTGGATTAGTAGAGGTATTAGGAGAACCAACTTTGGTCCCACTTGAAGAAGATCCATCAAGAGACTTTCCCTTCCGGATCTTAGAAGGAGCCTTCCTCTTCTTCTCTTTCCCATGTCCAATTGCCAGAACAGGGGCAACAACAGTAGGAGTAGGTACAACCGACTTGCCTTTTAAGTTGCTTTTTGCAGTTCTTAGAAGGCATTGAAGCTTGCTAAGAGTGACCTCCTGCTTGTTCATATGATAGGTCATACGGAACTGATCATAACAAGAAGGCAACGAATGTAGGATGATGTCAATGGCCAACTCTTCATCGAAGTTCACATTCAACTTTATCAAGCGGTTCACATATCTTTGCATCTTTTGCAAGTGGTCCGTGATGGACTCTCCATCCTTCATTTTGGTTGTGATCATGGAGGCAATGATCTTATTGATGGGTTTTGTACAAACAATCCTATGTGTGCATGCAACCCTAGAATCGGATCTATGTTTTCACTATTACATACACAGCATTATAAACACATAAAGAAACCCTAATATGCCCTAGTATTTTCGAAATACACATAGAAGGTTAGATCACATAACTCTTGTTGTTATATTGCAATAACAACTCAAATCTTCAAACCCTAAGTCTTGAAAGCAAGTACCACAAGTGTAGTACCTCTAATGGCTCACAAACACCAAGAGAAAATGGAGAGACAAGAGAGAGAGGGAGGAGGTATGAAATCGGCCCTAAGAACCCTTTAGGAAGGCATGGAAAAATTCATGTGCCAAAGGGGTGTTTATATAGGTGTAGAGATTAGGGTTTCAGTCCTTATCCTTATCTAGTTGCTTGCCCACCAAGTAACAATAAGATAAGCCTTGAAAACCCTTTATCCTTTATCCTTTGGACGATTTCAGGGATATCTTATCCCCTGAATTCGTCCAACCTATATCTAGGATAACCATTACCCTATTTTGTAGCTATCAAATAATTACAATTCAGCCCCTCTAGTTTAATTAATTACATTTGATCACTAAATTAATTCTTAATTAATTATTGACCAATATTAATTAAACAAATATGATTTCTCCTTTAATATATTATTCTTATAACATATTAATAAATCACAATAACCTCTTACTCTATTATTTCTCCAGTCAAGTTGCTTTGGTGAAGGCAACCCAAAAGGACCATGCACAACCGGGTCAAGTACTTACCAAATATGGTTACGGGGTTAGACACTAATCCAACACTCATACCTTTCCCACCGAGCACTTTGATGGTACCTTTCCATCAAATCTTGGTGCATTTCGAAGGGCCAGAAGTCCTCATTGGACTTTTGAAGCTCATCAGTCATGGTAGTAATCATTATACATGACACATTTGTCGCGTCCCTCTCATGAACCCTGTATTCCTTGATTTCTTCGGGAGTAGCAGTTTGTTCATCAATATCCTTCAGCTCTTTATCGAGAACATATTCTTTGTAGCGAAGGTCCATACGAATGTTTCTTATCCAATCGTTAAAGTTTGACCCATCGAAGATAGTTATCCCAACCAAATTCATGAGGGAGACTGAGCTAGAAGGGTTGGAGCTTGAAGCATTGTTTGGGATAGACATCTGAAAAGAAAAGGAACAAAGTTTAGATTAGATGAGAATCCTTAAGATTACACCTAAATGAAATATTAAGGTTAGGACCCAACACAATATTTTACAATTCGAAAGAGGGATGCCGTAATCCAATTGCAAAATATTTGAAGGTAGGTAAATGACGATTTACCAATTTCCACCATGAAAACATAAATTGATTATTAAGTTTTAATTGGATTGAAATTCCTAGATTCTTTTGAGATTCATTGAACTTTTAATGACATGTTTAAATCTCGATTGTACCCTTCGAGTTTGTGACTGGGATGCTGAGGATGACAACAAGGTGTGAATAACCATGCAAATCTGCTTGGTACTCTTAATGTTACAAATCACCTAATCAATGTGTCGGTTAACCACACACACTCCATTGATCTATGATTAACATCAAGCTACCTTTTGCCACCTTTGTCAGTCCCAGATTAGTGTGTCGGTTAACCACACACACTCCACTAATGACTTAACAAGGTGAAAAGTGCAATTTCATGGAATAGTACCATTTTCACATTTTTCCTAAAGTAACTAAGATTGGGAATTTAATAAAAGTGTAGTTGCTTTATAATTATCATTATACTTTTAACGAGAATTAATGTCCTATCCTACACGTTCGGCTAACGACCCTCCACCAGTCAAGGAAGCGGTGGGTGAGAGTGGACACCCATTAAACCACCATTTTATAGGCAGTAACCTTATACCCCCCTTATAGACCGGCTTCGTGAATGAGGTCTACTTACGGTACGACAGAATGGTCTTATATATATATATATATATATATATATATATATATATATATATATATATTATTATTATTATTAAACTTACTATATTATAATTGTATAAGGGTTGAATTTTAAACTTTTTCTAAGGTTTGGACTTAAGTGTTTCATTAGTGAGACTTTAAAAATTCCAAAACTTGAGGGAAAACTTTGTAACTCTTCAAAACTTTTGGTTTCCATAACTTATGAAAATTATGAGTTTTAATGTTCATGAATGAGACTCTTCATATAACTTGAGGACAAGTTACAAAACTCACTTCAAGAACAACTTAGATAAATTTTAGTTAACAAGATTATCATATAATTTCACAATTGATCTAATCTAACTCATAGCAAGGCAATTCATATCAAATAATATAAATAATTATCTTATTATCTTAAAATTTGACAATTGTCCTGTAATTGGATGAGGATCATTATTACCAAATCAAAAAAAAAAAAATACAATTTTTATGATTATAAAACAATTTGTGGTAATAATCCTAATCCAATTCTGGCCAAGAACTTGAACTTCTGCAACCTGAAGCCTCTATTCGACGAGTACATGAACTGGATTCGTCAAGTTCCCTTTTATTGAGTGGAATCGTCGAGTTTGCTAGTGGACTCGACGAGTTCATCAGCCAGAGGCCCGAAAATCGATTTTTTCAGCTTTGAAAATGAACAAGCATCAAATATAACAGAAAACAATCTTAGACTCTAATACCACTGTTGGGTTTTAAGCACTATAACACTCTTATGGTGCACATGCAAACCTAGATGCTTTGGATCTATGTATTCTCTAATTATACATGCAATTTCAATTTTCCAAAGCACACATCCTATCTAGCATACAATAGAGGATATACAATATAAAACTCATAGTTAGATGAATACCTCTTATGAAGTTGTAGTTCTTGGCCTTAGAAAGCTTTAGCACCTCAAGTGTGATGCCTCTAATGTGTCACAAACACCAAATGCAAGAAGGAACTTGAGAGAATAGGCTAGTTAGTGCGAAATCGATTATCACTCTATTAGAATGAATGAGCAACCGATTTTGGCTCTAGAGGATTGCTTTTATAGTGTTACAAAGGCTAGGGTTTCGTCCATGAAAACCCTAATGCACCACGACCGTTCATATTACTTACGCTCCATGGATTAAGCCTCCATTGATTATCTATGGACTATCATATTGGTTTAGCCCATCCTAATTAACAACGGATCATTGGCCCACACTATAAGAGTCATTGATTTACTTAATCAGTCCCTGTATATTTAATCACTCTCTTTTGATCACTAAATTCATTCCAAATTAATTATTGATCAATACTAATTAAATAATATGATTTATCAATTAATATATTATACTTATAATATATTAATAAATCACAAATAACCTTTTTCTCAAAAGTCCATCCTATGAAATTACACTAATGAAGGCAACCCAAAAGGACCATGCTACTATCGGGTCAAGTACATCCCAGTTATAGTTATGGGCTTAGACACCTAATCCAACACTTGTAACGTCCTGAAAATTTCAACAAATTTAAACTTTTAAAAACGATCTTTTTACTAATAAAATGTTTACAAAAATAGTGTTCTCAAACATTATTTGAAAATCAGAGTTTCCCAAGATCCAATTGTTGGATAAGGTGTCTAAGTCCATAACTTATTTGGTATATAATTGACCCGACCGGCATGGTCCATTTGGGTTGCATCTCACCCGAACTATTTATGGATAATTTTATGAGAGTTATACACATGTGTTTGTTAATATATTATAAGTTATAATATATTAATATGAAGTTATGTTATTTAATTAGTCTTAGTCTTAAATTAATTATGAATTAATTTAGAGATTAAAAGGAAGGCTAATTAGATTATGGGCTATTGGTTTTATATGGTGTGGGCTAACACTCATTTGTTAATGGGCTAGGCTTGGATGGAAGTCCATGGATGATCCATGGAGCTTTTAACCCATGGATCCTTGGAAAAGGAAAGGTCATGGGTTATTAGGGTTTCACCCTAACCATGCACACTATATAAGCATGCTTATGGAGCATGAAATGGCAACGAGTGGCACTAGTTGTGTGAGACTTTGTGTGTGGCCGATTTTATAGTGTGTATACACTCTCTCAAAGTTTTCCAAGAGTTTGTGGTGATTTGTGATTCCATTTGAGGCATTCACACTATTGGTGCTTGGCCCTCAAACTCCTTAGGATTCAAACTCATCATCAAAAGGTATGTAATCTCATCTAATTCTTTTATGTTTAAAAGTACCCCATGCCATGTTAGATAGGTTATGAACCTTGGAAAATTATTATTTTGCATGTATTTAGACAAACATAGATCCAAGGTTTATTAGGGTTGCATGCACACTTAGGAAGTGTTAGATTGCTCAAAACCCAATAGTGGTATCAGAGCCTAGGCTTGCTTGTTTGATACTTGATGCAAAATAATAATAAAAAAAAACAGAATTTCGACTTTTGCTGCTGGAAATGGACTAGAAATATTACCCTAAACTGTTTTGGTGTTTTAAAACTTGTTTTAGTTGGTTTAATGGTTGTTCTAATCCATTTACAATAGCATATATCAAAATTCCATGATTTTATGTGTTCATATAATTCTTGAAATTTTGATGATCATGTTCATGTTCTTATGAATTTAGAAGATGATAGGAATTATTTGCTGAATTGTTTAGAATTAATTCTTGGTCATTTATGTGTTTTAATGGAGTCCATAATTTTTCCTCAAGTTATGGATATCCAAAGGTCACTTTTCTTTAACACACATTAAACACATAAGTTACATAAAATGAAGAGTCTTCATTTTTATGAACCTTTAATTCATAAGTTATGAAATGAAAGTTTTGGATAGTGGATGTTCATGTTCATATGAGTTTTGTTAGATCATATGAATTATTTGCAAATTGTTTGTTAGTTAATTCTTGATCTTAATGTGTTTTAATGGAATTCTTAATTTGTCCTCAAGTTATGGAATTCCAAGAGTTTTTCTTTTAAATGTTTTTAAGAAGTTGTAGGTTACATTTTCTTGAAGAGTTTTTCCTATAAATGCTTTTATGGACTTCATAACTTGTCCTCAAGTTATGGATTTCCAAAAGACTCTTCATTAAATGCTTTAAAACACTTAATTAAAACTCATAAGTTATGAATATCCAAAAGTTTATGAATTGTTCAAAACTTGCCCTCAAGTTTTGGAATTTGTAAAGTCTCACACAAACTTTAATTCCATACCCTAGAAGTTTTAAAAGTTAAAATTCTACCCTTATACTATTTATAAGATTAATGGTTAATTATTATATATATGTATAAGAACAAGTCGTTTTACCGTTAGTAGGCCTCATTCACGAAGCCGGTCTATAAGGTGGGTATAAAGTTGTTGCCTATAAAATGGCGACTTAATGGGTGTCCACTCTCACCCACCGCTTGCTTGATCGGTGGAGGGTCGTTAGCCGAACGGGTAGGACAATGACTTTAAATTCTCATTAAAATTATAATGAATATTATAAAGTAACTAAATATTTTTTATTTAATTCCCAATCTTAGTTACTTTAGGAAAAATGTGAATTTGGTGCTAGCCCATGGAATTCACACTTTGTACCTTACCAAGTCGTTGGTGGAGCATGTGTGGTTAACCGGCACACTAACTTGGACTAGTAAGGACCACGAAGGGTGACTTGATGTTTTTCATAGATCAATGGAGCGTGTGTGGTTAACCGGCACATTTATTGGGTGATAATATTAAGGGTACCAAGTGAATTGGTATGGTTATTCACACCTTGTTTTGTGATCCTCGGCATCCCAGTCATAAAATTTGAGAGGGCACACTCGAGATTGAAACATGCCATTGAAAAGTTCAATGAATCTCAAAAGATCTAGGAATTTCAAATCCAATTAAAACCTAATAAATTATTTCGTTTTTCATGGTGGAAATTGGTGAATCGTCATTCGCCTACCTTCAAATATTTTATAGCTTGGATTACGGCATCCCTCTTCCAAATTATAAAATATTGTGTTGGGTCCTAGCCTTAATATTTCATATTGGGTGTTATATTAAGGACATTGAATCAAGTAACTTGATTTTCTCCCATTATAGATGTATGGTTCAGACAACTATGATCTTCCCAAATCTCTTGAAGATGGTGTCCCTCAACATCATGCTTCACTTCCTCCACTTCCTCCAATTATTCTCCCTCACCCACAAGTTCTTGAAAAGTTTAAAGTCACTCAATCCCTATTGGCAAGCATAGTCTATGTGTGCTCACATCTTGGAGATAAAGTCACATATTGACAAGCGGGGAGAGTTGGGTGTCAAAGTCTCGTGAAGGTTGGATGTTCAATCACTTTCTTAGTAACATACTGAGTCTCTTTGGGACTACTATGAGACAGACTATGACATTACCCTTAATGATGTTATCTATTTGCTTGGTGTTGTGGAATCAGCAATGATTTGGAACACCAGTAAAGCAAATTTGATTAAAAGAACAACTTCCCAAGTCTTAAATGGACATTGACAATGGTAGCATTGGATATCTAGAAAATGATTTCTCTTCCCAATGGAAAGGGATCGGCCATAGTCAACTCGGTTGACCAAATGGTAAAGAGAAAGGCTAAGTCTGAGATAGTCTCATGTGCCATTACCAAAGGGTCTATATGTTTTATTGCCAAAGGGAGGGACACTGATTGTGAAGCTGCCATATTTACCTGAAAGATCATAAGATTGATCAAGTCAAAAAGTTTGACTCTACTTCAGTTAAAGTCCACTGACTAACTCTATTAAGTTTCTATTTGGAGATTCTTATTACATAATGTGAATGGGTCACATGTTGATGTTTTTAAGAATCAAAGAAAAGATAGGAAGCCTAAAGTAAGTATATGTTGATTCTGATTGCGAAGGTGGGTTTCGATCGCATGGTTCGGCAATCAGAATTTTGAGCTGTTGCTTAAGAGTTATAATATATTGCTTATGAATAGATAACAACAAGGTTTTCATGTGGATTGTAAGGATAAGTTTTTTCGCAAGTTTTAAAATAAAAGAAAAAAAGGGTTTTAATTTTATTTATTTTAAAAATATCCTTACAATGGCATCTATGGAAAATTGTTGCTTATATGTTTCCAGTAATAGCAATATTGGAAAGTGGATTTAATTCTTTCATCTGTGGTAGTGTCTGAATTTACCAAATGAAGAAAATTTTCATCACCCAAGTTTCAGTTGGACAGAAACTTGGAATCATACAAGTTGTATTATATGATGAATGAGAATTTTCATCTTTGAAAGTTAAGACTAATTCTTTGATCACATGTATATGTGAGTCAATTGAAGGACTAAGGAATTAGGTACACTGGGTGTGCGCTGGTCAAGGTCCACCACAAAGATTGATTTGTCATGATTTACTAAAGATTAGTAAATATGATTATACTTATGAGGTTAAGTATAATTCTGTAACATTGGAAAGGTTACAATGTATGACAAAACAAATGAGAATAATCAAATTAGGCAGAAAGATAAAATTTTCTCAAATCTGAAAGGATGGGAGAGTACTTTAGTATTGTATTTCATGATCATCTTAATGATTATGAAACCATATCACAAATTCATACTCTAAGGACGTCTTAGTGCATTGTTATGGCTAAGAAGAGAGGTCATGAATTGTTGGATTGGTTAAAATCAAGAAGATGAGTCATACTTCGTTCCAAAACAATTCTTAGAGTCATACTCCAAGATTGTAACATTGAGTGACATAAAGGAAGATTTATTAACACTAGTCAAATGTAAGAGTAAAATGTTTTCTACTCTTGTACATTTTAGATTGGTAAGTTGTGATGTCTTGGATGAGACAAAGACCAACTAAGACCAATTGTGTGAAGTGTTAGTCTTGATAAGAATCCGCATTGTCCCTTGAATATTTGTTTTGTCAAGGAATGGTTCTTGACTGGGGAAACTTATATGTCAAGGGGACAGTGGGAGCCTTAAAGATCCTGAAAGAGTTTCAAGATTTAATCAAGAGTAAAACCTGTAATTTATCACTAGCACACGACTTAAGGTTTGCAACCTATCGTGTTGACATAATTCTTATTTCTATACCTACTTCAAATAAGTTGAATTTGCATGTGAGTTATCAGAGTTCAACTTGGAAGCATTGGTGGGCCTTGTGCTACCAAGGTGACAAGAAACTAAGATTGAACAAGTTTAATCCATGTAAGGCTGAATTTGTCACTAACCTTATCTTGTGATTATGGTTTTGACAAATTCACATGGATAGGAACTCATACACTATAAAATCTAAGTGTCATAAGGTTTCTCTCCGATTCATGAAAATGATGGTGAGGAAATGCTTTCACTAAGTAGATTTTCAGTAGATAGCAATTGTGTTATTTGCATTTTCAAAAGTCGTTAGTGGAGCGCGTGTGGTTAACCGGCACACTAACATGGACTTGTGAGAAATGGAAAAGGCCTAAGCAATTAAGACTATGATTACGGTATCCCTTTTCATAGTTCTGAAAATTGTTTAGACACACATGTGAGCTATCTAAGAAAGGGTGTATGAATCCAAATTTCAGAAGTCCAGCAGATTTCTGGAAATATGTCAGAGCCAGTGGGAGCATAAATGTTATGTTGATAATCATCATGTTAGTGGGAGCATGATTATTACGTTTAGTGTTGCAAGTTAGCAATGTTAATTATAGAAAACAAAAGTTTCAATTCGTGTAGTTGCAGGGGTTGAAAAGTTGTTTTGCTATAATTAAGGGAGAGAAAATTATACTTCGTTTCAATTCTAAAGCTTAGATTGAGATTTTAATCGTCTTTAGTCAAGGACATATATATGAATTTTATGTCTGAATGGTTCGAGTTAAGGAAATTCTCTATATATTGCGTTCTCAAAATTCAATTATGACTACGGCATCCGTCTTCATAGTTAACTTTTGAAAACATGGCAAATAAAAATTATTGTAGCAAAAGACTGGTCTAGTATCATGTCTTTGTGTCAAACATCATGAATCGTGTCTCATATGCTTCGGATATTGGATCGATTGCATGTGCTATAATATTCATCTTTTCTAAATTTTCCAAATGCTTAAGGCATTGAGAAGGGAAAAGTCTAGAACTGGATATGACTAAAGTGATTAAGCAATTGTCGAGGACAAATCTAAGGTTCGCCAAAGATCGGTTGCTCAAGGACAGTTGGAAGTATGATGTAAGTTGTCGGAAAGGACCATATTGACATATTCTGAAAAGAAGTAACTCTTTTTTGGAAGTGATAGTCAAAATGGGACTATGGAAATGTCTCCATAGGTGGAAGTCATTCAATCTATGTAAGATTAGAAAACCTTAATGCAAGAAGGATGTTCAAAGCAATGTACTTTGAATAGGAGACTTCCGTTCCATAGAAGTTGACCTTCTTTGGAATACTCTGTAATGACTGGTGACAAGGTTTTGGTGACTTTGTGAATAATCATTACAAGAGGAACATTGCGTAAAAGTTTAAAATCTAACGGATTTTTTGGTAAATGATAGGAATCAGGGATTCTCACATTTACATTAAGGATTTGGGATTGTGAAATGAGTATCAATGGAATCATGTTCAATTGATCTACATCACAATGTAAGGATCATAGACAAACATAGTGTGCATACTTGGAGTATGGCATAACTAGTGTTTAGATAAAACAAAGTGTACATGCTAGGAGCATGGGACGACTGTTGTTTTTATTCAAGTCTTAAGTTGATTGTTTGAAACATTATACAATGAATAATGTGTAATCAATATGGTGATAAATAAAAGGTGGTTCTATTTATATTCAAAAGGGTTCTGAGACCATATTGGATTCGATTATTATTGTGTTTCACCTTGCATGTTTTGACTTCCAGAATAGCTAGGTTATTCTTTCCGAATGACTAAGTTATTTAAACACTCCACAGTCGTTCATATGTTGGAAGTAGGTATGAATCAAGACTGTCATGAATCGAGTTTGTAGATGGCTAAATGGGTTTAGTCATAGCAATGGTTGCTACAACATTCATGAGTGCTCATAAGTTATGAGTATTGGAATAAACCCACGCTCACTTGTATCACTTCATGGAATTTATCTCGAGTGATCGTGAGACGGTAATATCATGTAAATCTTCAAACCTAGAGATATGAGTTGTTACCTATGAGTTGGTTGTGCATTGATTGCACGTAGACACATCAGTAACTTGATGTTATAAAACGTGCCTTTGTGTACAATTCAACAAGTAGTAGAACAAGCATATGAGTCGAAGTTTATCTGTTCCTTCTAGAAATAGAAGCAATATCTGGGCCCCTCAATGATTTTGTTGTGACCTATGTACCGGCCGGTCAGAACTGAATTGATGTGTTCGATTAAGTTCTTTGTCAAACAAATCGGAAATCGGGAAACAAACTGCTGGACAATAAGTACGACGTTGTTCCATGTATTTGTCCGGCTGATATCATGAGAATAGAGGATTATATGATCACTTATCTAAAATGAAGCTTCATAGTTCAACGGAGTTTTCGAGAGCTACGATTGCTGGTTGGTTCCTGAAGTTATATAGGCAAATACAGTTATTAGACTTATCCAAGTGGGAGTCTGTTGGATAAGGTGTCTAAGTCCATAACTTATTTGGTATATACTTGACCTGACCGGCATGGTCCATTTGGGTTGCATCTCACCCGAACTATTTATGGATAATTTTATGAGAGTTATACACATGTGTTTGTTAATATATTATAAGTTATAATATATTAATATGAAGTTATGTTATTTAATTAGTCTTAGTCTTAAATTAATTATGAATTAATTTAGAGATTAAAAGGAAGACTAATTAGATTATGGGCTATTGGTTTTATATGGTGTGGGCTAACACTCATTTGTTAATGGGCTAGGCTTGGATGGAAGTCCATGGATGATCCATGGAGCTTTTAACCCATGGATCCTTGGAAAAGGAAAGGTCATGGGTTATTAGGGTTTCACCCTAACCATGCACACTATATAAGCATGCTTATGGAGCATGAAATGGCAACGAGTGGCACTAGTTGTGTGAGACTTTATGTGTGGCCGATTTTATAGTGTGTATACACTCTCTCAAAGTTTTCCAAGAGTTTGTGGTGATTTGTGATTCCATTTGAGGCATTCACACTATTGGTGCTTGGCCCTCAAACTCCTTAGGATTCAAACTCATCATCAAAAGGTATGTAATCTCATATAATTCTTTTATGTTTAAAAGTACCCCATGCCATGTTAGATAGGTTATGAACCTTGGAAAATTATTATTTTGCATGTATTTAGACAAACATAGATCCAAGGTTTATTAGGGTTGCATGCACACTTAGGAAGTGTTAAATTGCTCAAAACCCAACACCAATCTGTTGTAAAACCAAGGATGTGTACGGTTACACCTTTGCCTTGCCACTCTGATCATCTGAAGAACTTGAAACCATAAACAAAACTGTAAGCACAATACTTAGTGTATGTTTCCCCAAAATACCACAACACAAAACAAGCATAAAGACAAATACTCATGCTTGGCCTAATTAGCCTCGGGCTGGAATACCAGGCATGTCCACGATGGGTTTAGTCATCATCAGGATGGAATTCCCTCGTATCATAAGCATATTGGCCCAATCAGCCTCGGGCTAGAATACCAATATATCAGGTCTAATCAACCATCTGGGTGGAATACCCAGGGTTTGTTGGCCTACCGCCTCAACCCTACCGGTCCTCCCGATCCTCTATGCCTACAGCTTACAGCTGGCCCGCACCGGGTATCTTGGCCTACCGCACAAAGTAGGACCGCTTCAACCCAACCAAACACAATATGTCGACATATAAACAATCAAGATCAAGTAGGCACATAATACAGACAAACAAAAATCATACAACTCACTACAACCTACTAATACTCTCACAACATACAGTCCCAACACCAACTAACCCTCATAGAATGCGTAATCATGAGTAACTAGAGGTGATATAGGCACCCGGACAGATGGTCCTACTCTAGAGCCACAACCAAACAAGGAACATGCAAGAGAGCCTAGACCAAGAGTTGTCAGACTATCCTACATGACCACCGACAATCCTTAAGGGCACTCCATAGATGATAACCAGCAAGCATAGATAACATACAGTTCTTGTAACGACCCAAATTTCACGACTAAAAATTTTCTTTTAATACATTAGTAAAACCACATTTATAAAGACCGTATCATAAGTCATAACATAATTTCATAATATTAATTCCAAACATAACTTATTATCAGAGTAAAGCATTCCCAGGCTAACTAACTATGGTGTGTGCACTGCAACCTCTCCGAGCTCCTCTTTTGAAAACTGAGTACCTGAAACCAAAAACTGAAACCGTAAGCACGAAGCTTAGTGAGCTCCCCCAAACTACCACATACCATACAATAACATATAAAGAACATACTGGGCCTTGCTCGCTGCATCGGACCAAAGTCCGGAAACTGCATCGGGCCGGAGCTCGGACTAACTAGGGCCTTGCCCTTGCATCGGACCGAAGTCCAGAAACTGCATCGGGCCGGAACCCGGACTAACTGGGACCTTGTCCCCTGCATCGGACCGAAGTCCGGAAATTGCATCGGGCCGAAGCCCGGACTAACTAGGACCTTGTCCCCTGCATCGGACCGAGGTCCGGAACTGACTGATCATAGCATAGCATAAACACATATCAACTAGTATAAACACATATACTGCATATTGCATCGGACTGAAGTCCGGAACAGATAACACATAAACATGCTTGAATCACAGAGACACCAAGCATACTGAACTACTACGTCGGACCGAAGTCCGGAACTACTGCTAACTAAACGGGCTGACATTGTGGCCTTAGACCCATTCCTACTGAAAGGAAACTCACCTGAACTTCTGAGCTCGGCTGATAACCCTCTGGCTGCCAACCGACAACCCTCTGAGCCGCTGCTCCTCTAGCTCTCCGAACTACCAATATCAATATGACACTTAGTCTGACAGTCCTCCAAAAGTCAACAAAGTCAACTCTGGTCAAAGTCAAAGTCCTGGTCACAGTCAACCTTCCAGGTTGACCCTACTCGCCGAGTCAGCCTACTGACTCGCCGAGTTCATGAGCTCAGAAACCTCCTCCCTTCTCGACTCGACTCGCCGAGTTTGACCATGACTCGCTAAGTCTACTGATTTCCGAGTCCTGACCTGTCCAACTCACTGGGTCCCCACTCAACTCACTGATCCGAGACTTAACTCGAAGGGTTTGGGGTTTCGCGACTTGACTCGCCGAGTCCAAGAACAGGCTCGCCGAGTTCAATGCAATATTCAACAGACCCGCCGAGTTGTTCTTCCAACTCGTCAAGTTCCTGCATATCTTCATCCAACTCGCCGAGTCCACCCATGTGACTCGCCGAGTTGCTACGTGATGTCAGCCTAATATCTAGCCTGACTCGCCGAGTCATCTCCCAGACTCACCGAGTCCATACATGCATTTCCATAATTTCGAGTCACAGAGCTTCTCCTTTGCTCCAAACAATAGATTTGGGTTCCTAGAGTCCATTAGCAACATAAAGTTGCTAACATTACGTGCTTCTTGCCTCATAATACCAAAAACCAAGCTAGAGAGGAACTCAACTCATAGGGAAAGGCTTTTGCATAACAAGTAACATGGCTTTCTGCATTTTCGATCCAAAAAGAGCTCAGATCTGGAGTTTCAATTCCAGATCTAGCTTATGCACCAATTTCTCATCACATACTCTCAAAGAAACCCTAAAACTCCATGAAAGATGGATCTAGAAAGGAGAAAGCCAAGGATAAAGATTCATTACCTACAAATGCTCTAAAAAGTTCCACCAACTATGGATCCAAGGCCTCCTCTTGCACCACTATGAATTTCTTCTCTTCCAAGCTCCAAATTACTTCACCAAGGGTAGATCTTGCTCCAAAAATGATTTTGGTGGCTAGGGTTTAGGGTTCTGGACTATAGGGGCCGCAAATGAGCCCTAGGGAAGAGAATAAGATGCTTAAATAGGGTACCAAGTGCCGGAATTAGGGTTTCCCAACCCAGACCAGACTCGTCGAGTCCACTTGCTGACTCGCTGAGTTGGTCACTTACTTTACACCCGGATCCTGCTCCGACTCGTCGAGTTCCTCCCTGGACTCGCCGAGTCAACCCTCTTTAACTTAGGGTTTTTCCTTTCCTTTCTTGACCTTTCTGATTTCGGGTGTTACAACTCTCCTCCACTTAAACTAAACTTCGTCCGTGAAGTTCTCTATGGTCAACTGACGTGCAATCCGCCTCAACACCTTGGCTGGTGACTTTAACCCTTTTGTCCATCACTCCAGCCACTCTCAGTGCTGGTCACTACTGTTGGTACAAACTGAATTCTTCTCTTTTCCATAATTTCCTCAACGTTACTTCCTTCGACTGAAAGTTCCGTTGCCCCTCATCCGCCTACCGGATGCACTGAGACCACCCTGGTCCAACTAATCTGTCGATATCTGAGTTACTGGACTCCCACCGGTCACTACACCCCATCACAACCTACTGGTTGCTTCCAGCGACTTCTGAAGATACTTCGATTATCTATAACTGTTCTATCCACTCTACCGCTCATACTGAAACGATGTTGCTGGAACTAGCCTGCTTATCTCCCATCTGATTACTCAACTCCTACTAACTCGAGCCTTCCATCCTGAAAGAAAAGCTACCTGCCTAACTATCCTTACAGATCACTTACACTTGGCAGAAGGCTCAACTGATCCTGCTGAGAGGGACTTGCCATTTCCAAATCAACCAACTATACCATCAGCACTTGCATTCCAACACACATACTAATACTGACCATCACACTATAACTATCCGAAACACTGAATTGCCTGCAACACTGAACTGCCTGATACAATGAACTACCTGAAACACTAAACTGACTGAAACACTGAACTGCCTGAAACACTGAACTACCTGAAACACTGAACTGACTGAAACACTGAACTGCCAGAAACACTAAAATGCTTGAAACACTGAATTGCTTGAAACACTGAACTGCCTGAAACATTGAACTGCCTGAAACACTGAACTGCCATATGGCTGCTTCCCAAATTGTTGGGTTTTGAGCAATCTAACACTTCCTAAGTGTGCATGCAACCCTAATAAACCTTGGATCTATGTTTTCTTCTAAAATACATGCAAATAATAATTTCCAAGGTTTCTTCCTAACTAGCATAACATAAGGATTATGAATCATAAAACTACTAGTAGAAATACATACCTTTTGATGGTGGTGATTCCTTTGGAGTTTGAGAGCCAAGCACCAATAGTGTGAATGCCTCAAATGGAAATCACAAATCACCACAAACACTTGGAAAACTTTAGAGAGTGTACACACACTTGTAATTTTCGGCCACACACAAGCACACACACACTAGTGGCTATTTCATGCAACATAAGCATGCTTATATAGTGTACATGATTAGGGTGAAACCCTAATAACCCATGACCTTTCCTTTTCCAAGGATCCATGGTTAAAAGCTCCATGGATCATCCATGGACTTCCATACAAGCCTAGCCCATTAACAAATGAGTGTTCGCCCACACTATATAAAACCAATAGCCTACAATCTAATTAGTCTTCCTTTTAATCTCTAAATTAATTCATAATTAATTTAAGACTAAGACTAATTAAATAACATGATTTCATATTAATATATTATAACTTATAATATATTAATAAACATATGTGTATAACTCTCATAAAATTATCCATAAATAGTTCAGGTGAAGTGCAACCCAAATGGACCATGCCGGGTCGGGTCAAGTATATACCAAATAAGTTATGGACTTAGACACCTTATCCAACAGACTCCCACTTGGATAAGTCTAATAACTATATTTGCATATGTTACTTCAGGAACCAACCAGCAATCGTAGCTCTCGAAAACTCTGTTGAACTATGAAGCGCCATTTTAGATAAGTGATCATATAATCCTCCGTTCTCATGATATCAGCCGGACAAATACATGGAACAACGTCGTACTTATTGTCCAGCAGTTCGTTTCCCGATTTCCGATTTGTTTGACAAAGAACTTAATCGAACACATCAATTTAGTTCTGACCGGCCGGTACATAGGTCACAACAAAATCATCGAGGGGCCCAAATATCGCTTCTATTTCTAGAAGGAACAGATAAACTTCGACTCATATGCTTGTTCTACTACTTGTTGAATTGTACACAAAGGCATGTTTTATAACATCAAGTTGCTGATGTGTTTACGTGCAATCAATGCACAACCAACTCATAGGTAACAACTCATATCTCTAGGTTTGAAGATTTATATGATATTACCGTCTCACGATCACTTGAGATAAATTCCATGAAGTGATACAAGTGAGCGTGGGTTTATTCCAATACTCATAACTTATGAGCACTCATGAATGTTGTAGCAACCATTGCTATGACTAAACCCATTTAGCCATCTACAAACTCGATTCATGACAGTCTTGATTCATACCTACTTCCAACATATGAACGACTGTGGAGTGTTTAAAAAACTTAGTCATTCGGAAAGAATAACCTAGCTATTTTGGAAGTCAAAACATGCAAGGTGAAACACAATAATAATCGAATCTAATATGGTCTCAGAACCCTTTTGAATATAAATAGAACCACCTTTTATTTATCACCATATTGATTACACATTATTCATTGTATAATGTTTCACACAATCAACTTAAGACTTGAATAAAAAACAACAGTCGTCCCATGCTCCTAGCATGTACATTTTGTTTTTCTAAACAATAGTTATGCCATACTCCAAGTATGCACACTATGTTTGTCTATGATCCTTACATTGTGATGTAGATCAATTGAACATGATTCCAATGATACTCATTTCACAATCCCAAATCCTTATTGTAAATGTGAGAATCCCCGATTCCTATCATTTACCAAAAAATCTGTTAGATTTTAAACTTTTATGCAATGTTCCTCTTGTAATGATTATGCACAAAGTCACCAAAACCTTGTCACCAGTCATTATAGAGTATGCCAAAGAAGGTCAACTTCTATGGAACGGAAGTCTCATATTCAAAGTACATTGCTTTGAACATCCTTCTTGCATTAATGTTTTCTAATCTTACATAGATTGAATAACTTCCACCTATGGAGACATTTCCATAGTCCCATTTTGACTATCACTTCCGAACAAGAGTTACTTCTTTTCAGAATATGTCAATATGGTCCTTTCCGACAACTTACATCATACTTCCAACTTTCCCTGAGCAACCAATCTTTGGCGAACCTCAGATTGTCGTTGACAATTGCTTAATCACTTTAGTCATATCCAGTTCTAGATTTTTCCCTTCTCAATGCCTTAAGCATTTGGAAAATTTAGAAAAGATGAATATCATAGCACATGCAATCGATCCAATATCCGAAGCATATGGGACACGATTCATGATGTTTGACATAAAGACATGATACTAGACAAGTCTTTTGCTACAATATTTTTTATTTGCCATGTTTTCAAAATTTAACTATGAAGAGGGATGCCATAATCATAATCAAATTTTGAAAACGCAATATATATATAGAATTTCTTCAAGTTGAACCATTCCAACATAAAATTCATATATATATATATATATATATATATATATATATATATATATATATATATATATATATATATATATATATATATTTTCTTGACTAAAGATGATTAAAATTTCAATCTAAGCTTTAGAATTGAAATGAAGTATAATTTTCTCTCCCTTAATTATAGCAAAACAATTTTTCAACCCCTGCAACTTCACGAATTGAAACTTTGTTTTCTATAATTAACATTGCTAACTTGCGACACTAAACATAATAATCATGCTCCCACTAACATGATGATTATCAGCATAACACTTATGCTCCCACTAGCTCTGACATATTTCCAGAAATCTGCTGGACTTCTAAAATTTAGATTCATACACCCTTTCTTAGATAGCTCACATGTGTGTCTAAACAATTTTTAGAAGTATGAAAAGGGATACCGTAATCATAGTCTTAATTGTTTAGACGGTTGCCATTTCTCACAAGTCCATGTTAGTGTGCCGGTGAACCACACGCGCTCCGCTAACGACTTTTGAAAATGCAAATAACACAATTGATATCTACGTAAAATCTACTTAGTGAAAGCGTTTCCTCACCATCATTTTCATGAATCGGAGAGAAACCTTATGACACTTAGATTTTATAGTGTATGAGTTCCTATCCATGTGAATTTGTCAAAACCATAATCACAAGATAAGGTTAGTGACAAATTCAGCCTTACATGGATTAAACTTGTTCAGTCTTAGTTTCTTGTCACCGTGGTAGCACAAGGCCCACCAATGCTTTCAAGTTGAACTCTGATAACTCACATGCAAATTCAACTTATTTGAAGTAGGTACAGAAATAAGAATTATGTCAACACGATAGGTTGCAAACCTTAAGTCGTGTGCTAGTGATAAATTACAGGTTTTACTCTTGATTAAATCTTGAAACTCTTCCAGGATCTTTAAGGCTCCCACTGTCCCCTTGACATATAAGTTTCCCCACTCAAGAACCATTCCTTGACAAAACAAATATTCAAGGGGTAGTGCGAATTCTTATCAAGACTAACACTTCACACAATTGGTCTTAGTTGGTCTTTGTCTCATCCAAGACATCACAACTTACCAATCTCAAAATGTACAAGGGTAGAAACATTTTACACTACATTTGATAAGTGTTTTAAACCTTACTTTATGTCACTCAATGTTACAATCTTGGAGTATGACTCTAAGAATTGTTTTGGAACGAAGTATGACTCATCTTCTTGATTTTAACCAATCCAACAATTCATGATCTCTCTTCTTAGCCATAACAATGCACTAAGACGTCCTTAGAGTATGAATTTGTGATATGGTTTCATAATCATTAAGATGATCATGAAATATGATACTAAAGTACTCTCCCATCCTTTCAGATTTGAGAAACTTTTATCTTTCTTCCTAATTTGATTCTTCTCATTTGTTTTGTCATACATTGTAACCTTTCCAATGTTACAGAATTATACTTAACCTCATAAGTATAATCATATTTACTAATCTTTAGTAAATCATGACAAATCAATCTTTGTGGTGGACCTTGACCAGCTCACACCCAGTGTACCTAATTCCTTAGTCCTTCAATTGACTCACATATACATGTGATCAAAGAATTAGTCTTAATTTTCAAAGATGAAAATTCTCCTTCATCATACAATACAACTTGTATGATTCTAAGTTTCTGTGCAATTGAAACTTGGGTGATGAAAAAACTTTCTTCATTCGGTAAATTCAGACACTACCACAAATGAAGGAATCAAATCCACTTTCCAATATTGCTATTACTGGAAACATATAAGCAACAATTTTCCACAGATGCCATTGTAAGGATATTTTTAAAATAAATAAAATTAAAACCCTTTTTTTCTTTTATTTTAAAACTTTGCGGAAAAACTTATCCTTACAATCCACATGAAAACCTTGTTGTTATCTATTCATAAGCAATATATTATAACTCTTAAGCAACAGCTCAAAATTCTGATTACCGAACCATGCGATCGAAACCCACCTTCGCAATCAGAATCAACATATACTTACTTTAAGCTTCCTATCTTTTCTTTGATTCTTAAAAACATCAACATGTGACCCATTCACATTATGTAATAAGAATCTCCAAATAGAAACTTAATAGAGTTAGTCAGTGGACTTTAACTGAAGTAGAGTCAAACTTTTTGACTTGATCAATCTTATGATCTTTCAGGTAAATATGGCAGCTTCACAATCAGTGTCCCTCCCTTTGGCAATAAAACATATAGACCCTTTGGTAATGGCACATGAGACTATCTCATACTTAGCCTTTCTCTCTACCATTTGGTCAACCGAGTTGACTATGGCCGATACCTTTCCATTGGGAAGAGAAATCTTTTTCTAGATATCCAATGCTACCATTGTCAATGTCCATTTAAGACTTGGGAAGTTGTTCTTTTAATCAAATTTGCTTTATTGGTGTTCCAAATCATTGCTGATTCCATAATACCAAGCAAATAGATAAGATCATTAAGGGTCATGTCATAGTCTGTCTCATAGTAGTCCTAACGAGACTCACTATGTTACTAAGAAAGTGATTGAACATCCAACCTTCACGAGACTTTGACACCCAACTCTCCCCGCTTGTCAATATGTGACTTTATCTCCAAGATGTGAGCACACATAGACTATGCTTGCCAATAGGGATTGAGTGACTTTAAACTTTTCAAGAACTTGTGGGTGAGGGAGAATAATTGGAGGAGGTGGAGGAAGTGAAGCATGATGTTGAGGGACACCATCTTCAAGAGATTTGGGAAGATCATAGTGTCTGAACCAGACATCTATAATGGGAGAAAATCAAGTTAGTTGATTCAAAGTCCTTAATATAACACCCAATATGAAATATTAAGGCTAGGACCCAACACAATATTTTATAATTTGGAAGAAGGATGCTGTAATCCAAGCTATAAAATATTTGAAGGTAGGCGAATGACGATTCACCAGTTTCCACCATGAAAAACGAAATAATTTATTAGGTTTTAATTGGATTTGAAATTCCTAGATCTTTTGAGATTCATTGAACTTTTCAATGGCATGTTTCAATCTCGAGTGTGCCCTCTCAAATTTTGTGACTGGGATGCCGAGGATCACAAAACAAGGTGTGAATAACCATACCAATTCACTTGGTACCCTTAATATTATCACCTAATCAATGTGCCGGTTAACCACACACGCTCCATTGATCTATGACAAACATTAAGTCACCCTTCATGATCGTTACTAGTCCAAGTTAGTGTGCCGGTTAACCACACACGCTCCACCAACGACTTGGTAAGGTACAAAGTGTGAATTCCATGGGCTAGCACCAAATTCACATTTTTCCTAAAGTAACTAAGATTGGGAATTAAATAAAACATTTAGTTACTTTATAATAATCATTATACTTTTAATGAGAATTTAAAGTCATTGTCCTACCCGTTCGGCTAACGACCCTCCACCAGTCAAGCAAGCAGTGGGTGAGAATGGACACCCATTAAGTTGCCATTTTATAGGCAACAACCTTATACCCAGCTTATAGACCGGCTTCGTGAATGAGGCCTACTAACGGTAAAACGACTTGTTCTTATACATATATATAATAATTAACCATTAATGTTATAAATAGTATAAGTGTTGAATTTTAACTTTTAAAACTCTAGGGTGTGGAATTAAAGTTTGTGTGAGACTTTATAAATTCCAAAACTTGAGGGCAAGATTTGAACAATTCATAAACTTTTGGATATTCATAACTTATGAGTTTTAATTAAGTGTTTAAAACTTTTAATGAAGAGTCTCTTGGAAATCCATAACTTGAGGACAAGTTATGAAGTCCATAAAAGCATTTATTAGAAAAACTCTTCTAAAGTGTAACTTATGACTTCTTAAAAAAAAACATTTAAAAGAAAAACTTTTGGAATTCCATAACTTGAGGACAAATTATGAATTCCATTAAAACACATTAAGATCAAGAATTAACTAACAAACAATTTGCAAATAATTCCTATGATCTAACAAAACTCATATGAAGATGAACATCCACATCAACAATTTCAAGAATCATATGAACACTAATAAAATTGAAATTTTGATTATAACTTTGAAATTGGTCCACCATCATCATTACCACATCAAAAACAGGTTTTATGAGTCCAAAACAGTTTAAGGTAATGATTCTAGACCAATTCCAGCACCAAAACTCGAAGATATGCTGTCTGGGGGTCCAACTCGTTGAGTGCATGAACCAACTCGCCGAGTTGGATGAATTTTGTCTTGGACTCGTCGAGTCCCTTCATGGACTCGGCGAGTCTGCTGTGCAGACAACACATAAACTTCGATTTTCAACAATTTGCATCAAGTATTCAAGAAAACAAGCCTAGGTTCTGATACCACTGTTGGGTTTTGAGCAATCTAACACTTCCTAAGTGTGCATGCAACCCTAATAAACCTTGGATCTATGTTTTCTTCTAAAATACATGCAAATAATAATTTCCAAGGTTTCTTCCTAACTAGCATAGCATAAGGATTATGAATCATAAAACTACTAGTAGAAATACATACCTATTTATGGTGGTGATTCCTTTGGAGTTTGAGAGCCAAGCACCAATAGTGTGAATGCCTCAAATGGAAATCACAAATCACCACAAACACTTGGAAAACTTTAGAGAGTGTACACACACTTGTAATTTTCGGCCACACACAAGCACACACACTAGTGGCTATTTCATGCAACATAAGCATGCTTATATAGTGTACATGATTAGGGTGAAACCCTAATAACCCATGACCTTTCCTTTTCCAATGATCCATGGTTAAAAGCTCCATGGATCATCCATGGACTTCCATACAAGCCTAGCCCATTAACAAATGAGTGTTAGCCCACACTATATAAAACCAATAGCCCACAATCTAATTAGTCTTCCTTTTAATCTCTAAATTAATTCATAATTAATTTAAGACTAAGACTAATTAAATAACATGACTTCATATTAATATATTATAACATATAATATATTAATAAACATATGTGTATAATTCTCATAAAATAATCCATAAATAGTTCGGGTGAAGTGCAACCCAAATGGACCATGCCGGGTCGGGTCAAGTATATACCAAATAAGTTATGGACTTAGACACCTTATCCAACACAAATATCTCGAGACCTTCCTGGTCTCCAATCATTCGTCGGTTATCTGCAACACCGAGTTCCAACTCAACTGTGGAGTCCAAGGACTCCTTACTTAGTCACTCCCACGATTTCTGAACGAAATCATTCTCTGGAACTAGTTTCCACTAGTTCTCCTGTCACTGCGGCCCTAACAACCTTCCCGATCCAACTGATCGGGTCCATACGTCGAACCCTGACATCATTAGATCCACGACTAAAAATGATGGCTCCCAGACTAGCGGTAGCCCTTAACATACGCGAACCCAAGCGGTCCACTGCTTCCTTGATCTCATAACTGAGGTGACGATCTCTTGCCAAATCGCCGACTTAACCATAACTGAACCATTTGGGAAATATGAAATCTAACCCGTGGATTCCCATATCCTCACTGCTGCACCCGAACTGGTGGGTACTACTGCTATCCCCGCGTCCAACAATGCGCTCATGCTGCCTACCAATCTGATAAAGGCCACGGCTACACCCGCGGACTTACAACTCTCTAATACTATCTGGCTGCTAGTGAATGCTACGGCTACCCCTGTAGACTTACAACACTCCACTACTATCTAACTGCTAGTGAATGCAACGACTACCCCCGCAAACTTACAACACTCTACTACTATCTGACTACTAGTGAATGCTACGGCTACCCCCACAGACTTACAACACTCTACTACTACCTGACTGCTAGTGAATGCTACGGCTACCCCCGTAGACTTACAACACTACTACTAATATCTGACTGCTAGTGAATGCTACGGCTACCCCCGCAGACTTACAACACTACTACTATCTGAATGCTTTACTAACCTACTATTCCGAGTCAAACCATGACTCTCCGAGTCTACTGATTTCCGAGTCCTGACCTGTCCAACTCACTGGGTCCCCACTCAACTCACTGATCCGAGTCTTAACTCGAAGGGTTTAGGGTTTCGTGACATGACTCGCCGAGTCCAAGAACAGGCTCGCTGAGTTCAATGCAATCTTCAACAGACCCGCCGAGTTGTTCTTCCAACTCGTCGAGTTCCTGCCTATCTTCATCCAACTCGGCGAGTCCACCCATGTGACTCGCCGAGTTGCTACGTGATTTTAGTCTGATATCTAGCCTGACTCGCCTAGTCATCTCCCAGACTCGCCGAGTCCATACGTGCATTTCCATAATTTCGAGTCACAGAGCATCTCCTTTGCTCCAAAAATTAGATCTGGGTTCCTAGAGTCCATTAGCAACATAAAGTTGCTAACTTTACGTGCTTCTTGCCTCATAATACCAAAAACCAAGCTAGAGAGGAACTCAACTCATGGGGAAAGGCTTTTGCATAGCAACTAACATGGCTTTCTGCATTTTCGATCTAAAAGAGCTCAGATCTGGAGTTTCAATTCCAGATCTAGCTTATGCACCAATTTCTCATCACATACTCTCAAAGAAACCCTAAAACTCCATGAAAGATGGATCTAGAAAGGAGAAAGCCAAGGATAAAGATTCATTACCTCCAAATGCTCTAAAAAGTTCCACCAACTCTGGATCCAAGGCCTCCTCTTGCACCACTATGAATCTCTTCTCTTCTAAGCTCCAAATTACTTCACCAAGGGTAGATCTTGCTCCAAAAACGATTTTGGTGGCTAGGGTTTAGGGTTCTGGACTATAGGGGCCGCAAATGAGCCATAGGGAAGAGAATAAGATGCTTAAATAGGGTACCAAGTGCCAGAATTAGGGTTTCCCAACCCATGCCAGACTCGCCGAGTCCACTTGCTGACTCCCTGAGTCGGTCACTTACTTTACACCCGGATCCCGCTCCGACTCGTCGAGTTCCTCCCTGGACTCGATGAGTCGACCCTCTTTAACTTAGGGTTTTTCCTTTCCTTTCTTGACCTTTCTGATTTCGGGTGTTACAGTTCTACAGGTTATTACCGCAAAGGAAGATACTCAATACCAGGAGACAGATCTAACCGATCACTACAACATAACCGCATACTCGTTACCAGAACACAGATCTAACAGATCACTATAGCATAGCAACATATTCAATACCAGAACACATATCTAACAGATCACTACAACAAAACAACATACTAAATACCAGAACACAGATCTAATAGATCACTACAGCATAACAACATACTCAATACCATAATACAGATCTAACAGATCACTACATCATAACAACATACTCAATATCAACAATCCAAGGAATGCATGACCATATATACTCAGAGGTGAGATAGTCACATGGACAAGTGATCCTACTCTAGAACCACAACCAAACAAGGAACATGCAAGAGAGCCTAGATCAAGAGTCCTCAGTCTATCCTACATGACTATATAAAGTCCTTAAGGCATCCCTCTACTAGCAGATAACCAAAACTAGTGGGCCGACATTGGTGCCTTCGACCCATGGGTACAGTGAGGCGAAACTCACCTCGATATGCGTGTAGATAACCACTAAAGCAACAAAGAACTCTATCAGCTTCAACTTACTTCCAATCACCTACAGGAAGGTACTTGAGTCAATACCCGATTACAGGTTATAGTTACTTGCAATGGTGACCACCTCACATGAAATGACGATTAGGGTTTCACATAAAATGACGATTAGGGTTTCACATAAAATGACGATTAGGGTTAAGTAAGAACACTTAACCCATTAAGGACTTAATCACTTAAGGGTATGACTAATTAAGGCTTGACTTAGTCGTTCTCGGGTGAAATAATAATCCAGTCAACAGCCCAAATACGCGCCTGATTATTGCCAAAAATAGAGCTCCTCAATTATAGGGTTTTTACATAAAATGATAACTAGGGTTAGTGTTCCTCACTTAACCCATTAAGGACTTAATCCATTTAGTCCAATATTGCATCAACTTAATTATGGAGAATTATTAAGCATTATTTTAGGTTTAATTAATAGTTTTAACGCGGGTACCGACCAACTCCAAAATTAGGGTTTTCTTGATATTAGGGCTAAAATAAAATAAAATATAAAATACATCTCGAGGTCTTAGGGATTATTATTTATTTATTTACTTATTTATTTATTTATTTATTTATTTTGAATAGAATGTTACAAACCTTGTCCTCAAGGTCCTGGAATTCAGTTCGAAGAGTAGCTAGAGGGGGAAAATATTGTCTGTAAATGGTTGAAAGGAGAGCGGGTGAGGTAGGGCGTGCACGAAGGTATTTTTTGGGGTTGATGGTTCCAACCATGGAAATGGTTGTTCTTGTTAATGGGGGATGACAACTGTTGCGGAGGAGGCAGTGGAGATGTTGTTAGCAGTGTTGGTGGTAATGTTATTGACAGACTTGGTTGGTGATTCGGTGGTAGAGACGGAGGTAGTGGCGATATGGTATGGGGTTCCTTGATGGTATGATGAGTGATGATTCTGGCCATGGTTCCCATTTGAATGCTAAGGTGGGTGTTGATGTTGGTAAGGTATGTGATAATTGCGTCATGACGGTTGTCGTTGGTTATGGTTATGTCAATAAGGTGATCCAAATGGTTGTTAATGGTGGTAAAAGACTCTGCAAGGTAGGAGGGCATTGCGAGAGGGAGGCAAATCAACGAAAGCACCATTCATAAACACTACTTATAGATGACTATTTTCCATATAAATTATATACGAGAGAGGGAGAGATAGAGAGAGAGAGAGAGAGAGAGAATACTAAAACACAATTGAAACCAAATTTTTTACTTTTGTTCCAAAACGTGAAGCTTACAATTTATAAAGCTAAAGTGCATGAAATGAAACTACATATTAGGAAGCAATAAACAACATGGACTTCTAAGAAAGGGTAACTACTTTCACTGCCAGTTGCATGACCAAGTATTTATTTCTTTATATGTCAATTGTTGATTCCATGTAAATAACGGGCAAACTTCGTATTCTTTTCTCTTCTGGGTCGACCTTCATTGTTGTTGGGTCAGGCCATGGCGGTGGTCTTGAGTACCACCTTAGACATGTATCAGTGATGATGTATTTTAACTGTATATGACAAGTCAAATTATAGAGCTAATGAAAAATAATAATTTGAACCACAAACTTGATCTATAACAAGTTTGATCACAATTGTGCAGCCGATCAATCCAATAAAGAATTAGTAAACAAATATCATAGGATATTATGTCGTACACAAATCATGGACACGAATTTTGTAAGACTAATTTAAAATATATCAAAGTTTAATGCCTAAATAATAAAGTTGTGAAGTACACCACTCCTATAAATGAATTAGAACACCGCATGCAACACCAAACACATAACATATAACTAAATGTGATTTACTCTCAATGGAGAGAAGAAATGTGGACACCAAACTTACACCTAAACATATCCTCTTCAGATATGTTAATGTTGCCCCTAGTGATTTTTTATCAAATCGTACAACCATTTATGAACCAAATTCTCATAACGTATTTGAAGTATCATATAACTCAAATATTTTATCTATGTAATCAAATTTGTGCGCAACATGCAAAAATTCACCTAGTTAAGTAAATGCCCAAAAAAAATCTTAGGAAAATAGCACAAAAGTCACTTAGTTTATACCAAAATTCTAATTTGACACTTGTTTTTTGTCCCAAATTTGACACCGTGTTTTTCAATTTGTTACAATTCTGACCACTTGACCGATCATACTGGTTGCCTGCTGACGTGACATCATGACGTGTCAGTTTTGATGACGTGACATACTGACGTGTCAAAATTGTATTTTTTTTCACAAAAGACACTACATTTTTACTTTTTTAAATTTTGACATTAAGTTTTATTTTATATTTCAATTTTGACACTCCATTGTTTTGTTCCAAATCGAACACCATTTTTTCCAATGTTGTTCACTATTGAACATTTTCCATTTGATACCATATAAATATTTTTTTTTTCATTTAAAAACCACATTTTTTTATATATACAAGTTTTTTTTTATTATTATTATTTTTTTTATTTTCAAACCATAATGTTATGTATAAATATGTATTAGTTTTATTATAACCATATTTTACATTAAATACACAACTTTAAAAGGGATTTGGAGATGTGAAGTGCATAATCAGATAAACTAATTTGATCTTGGGAACACGAGAGTTTGATGTTCACTTTTGTAACATTCAAAAAATTCTTGAGAAATTTAAACTTTTAAAACAAACCACAAACCGCATTGTTTACAAATTGTTTTCAAAATAATTTCCACATCAGGGATTCTTAAAATCGTAAAACAAAATATGAGGAGGTGCATGATCACGCCTTCACCTTCCCGCAATCCTCTAACGTACCTGTAACATAATCCAAAACTATAAGCCCAAAGCTTAGTGAGTTTCCCCTAAAATACCAATACATAATAAATAGCACAAACATAATAACAGCATACTATGTGCCCAATCAACCATCGAGTTGGAATATCCCAGGCCCCTCAACCATCAGGTTGGAATGCAACCACACTATGGGTCCAATCAACCGTCGGGTTGGAATACCCCAGCCCCCTCAACCATCAGGCTGGAATACCAACATACTATGGGTCTAATCATACTTAGGATGGAATACCCTAGGCCCTCAACCATCGGGTTGGAATGCTCCGGCCTGTTGGCTTAAGCACAAAGCAGTGAAGCCCCAAAGCTTAGTGAGTTTCCCCTAAAATACCAATGCGTAATAAATAGCACAAACATAATAACAACATACTATGTGCCCAATCAACCATCGAGTTGGAATTGTTGGATAAGGTGTCTAAGTCCATAACTATTTCGGGCTTGTACTTGACCCGACCCGGCATGGTCCATTTGGGTTGCATGGCACCATGCAATTGGATAGACTAAATGAGAGAAATAACACTTGGAGATTATTAATATATTATAAGTTCTAATATATTAATAATATTATTTGATTAGTTGATCAAAGAATTAATTTGGAATTAATTAAGTGATCAAAGGATAACTAATTAAATATATATGGGTTGATTATGTAAATCATCCATATCTTGTATAGTGGGCTAAGAGGCTCCATGGATTATCAAGTTGGGCTCTACCCATAGGATACTCCATGGATGCTCCATGGGAGTTACAAACCCATGGGTCATGGAAATGAAGAGTCATGACACATTAGGGTTTACATGGTGTAACCCTAGATGTGTCAACACTATATAAGAAGCATATTCTCCACCAAAAATCGGCACTACTAAGGAACTAGAGGGCTTGGCTGATTTTGAGAAGTGTGTGTTATCTCAAGAGTCTTTCCAAGAGCATTTGGTGTTGTGTGAAGCATTTGAGGCATCACACTTGGTGTGCTAGGCTCACAAGGTTTCAAGGAACACAAGCAACAACAAGGTAAGTTATTCTATCTATGATTCAAGTTAAAATTGTTCCCCATGTATGCTAGATAGGAATATAACCTTGGAATTCAACTTTCCATGATAATTAGACAAACATAGATCCAAGGTTATTAGGGTTGCATGTACACTTAGGAAGTGTTAGAATGCTCAAAACCCTTCAGTGGTATCAGAGCATAGGCTTGTTTGTTTGTTATTTGTGCTTAAAAGTTGAAGAAAGTCGAAAATAATTATAAAAAAAAAAAACGGAATTTCGACTTTCGTTGCTGGAAAATGGATTGGAAACATTATTCTAAACTGTTTTGGTACTTGAAAACTTGTTTTAGATGGAGTAATGTTTTTGCTAATTCATTTACATCAACTAGTTATCAAAATTACAAAGTTTTATGTGATTTTGATTCTTGAAAGTGTTCATATTCATATTCTTGTTCTTATGATGTTTAGATGATCATAGGAATTATTTGTAACCTATGTGGTAATTTAATTCTTGATCATAATGTGTTTTAATGGAGTCCATAACTTGTCCTCAAGTTATGAAAAACCAAAAGTCTCTTGGATTAAAAACCATTAAAAGAACATAAGAGTTAGAAAAATGAAGAGTCTTCATTTTATTACTCTATTAAACTCATAAGTTACAAGAAATGAAAAGTTTTGAAAGTTTACAAAACTTGCCCTCAAGTTTTGGAACAAGTAAAGTCAAGTTAAAACTTTAGTTCCAACCCTTAGAATTTTAAAAAATTAAAATTCAACCCTTATACTTATATTATTATGATTTAATAATTATATATATATGTATAAGAACAAAGTCGTCTTACCGCTAGTACGCCTCATTCACGAAACCGGTCTATAAGGTGGGTATAAGGTTGTTGCCTATAAAATGGTGACTTAATGGGTGTCCACTCTCACCCACCGCTTGCTTGATCGGTGGAGGGTCGTTAGCCGAACGGGTAAGACAAGGACTTATTAATTCTCATTCAAAGTATGATGAATATTATAAAGTAACTAAATGTTTTATTAAATTCCCAATCTTAGTTAATTTAGAAAAATGTGAATAAGGTGCTATTCCATGAAATTACACTTTACACTTTGATTAAGTCGTTGGTGGAGCGTGTGTGGTTAACCGACACACTAACTTGGACTTAACAAGGTAGGTAAAGGGTGACTTAGGGTTTATTATAGTATCGATGGAGCGTGTGTGGTTAACCGGCACATCGATTGAGTGATAAACTTTAAGGGTACCAAGTGATTTGCATGGTTACTTCACACCTCGTTTTGTGATCCTCGGTATCCCAGTCACAAAAACTTGGAGGGCACACTCGAGATTGAAACATGCCTTTGAAAAGTTCATTGAATCTCAAAGAATCTAGGAATTTCTAAGAACCATTCAAAAAAAAAAACCTAATACTAAAATATTGCGGTTTTCGTGGTGGAAATTGGTGAATCGTCATTCAACTACCTTTCAAATATGATATAGCTTAGATTACGGCATACCTCTTCTAAGTTATATTATATTGTGATTGGATCCTAGCCTTAATATTACATTTGGGTGTTTTATTAAGGACTCTCTTATATCTAAACTAATCTTGTTCTCTTCTCTTCAGATGTCTTCCAACAATGCTTCTGGCTCTAATCCTAATGGCTCCTTCACCCTTATAAACTTGTGTGGGAAAGTCACCTTTGATGGATCCAACTTCAATGAGTGGATCAGAAACATCAGGATGATTACCCGCTACGAGGACAAAGAATATGTCCTTGACAAGGAGCTTAAGGAGATTGATGAGTCCACTGCAACTCCTCAGGAGATCGCTGAATTTCGGGCACATGAAAGGGATGCTACGAAAGTGGCTTGCATCATGATGGCCACGATGACAGCGGAACTCCAAAAGTCTTATGAGGATTTCTACCCTTATGAAATGCACCAAGATTTGATGGAAAGATACCATCAAAGTGCAAGACAAGAGAGGTATGAAATCATCTGCTCCATGATAACAACCATGATGAAGGACGGGGAATCCGTCACGAGCCACATGCAGAAAATGCAAAGGTATGTGGATCGTTTGCTGAAGCTTAATGTGAACTTCCCGGAGGATCTTGCAATAGATATTATTTTGCATTCCTTACCATCGTGCTATGATCAATTCCGCATGACATATCACATGAACAAGGAAGAAGTCACCCTCAGCAAACTTCAGGGACTTCTCAAGACCGCAGAAACAGGTCTTAAGGGGAAGTCGGTTGCTATCACTCCTACTCAAAACTCTACTCCGGTTTTAGCAATCGGGAAAAGTCGAGGGAGGAAGAGAAAGAGCTCTTCTAAGGGTACCAAGGTTCGGACCCTTGATGGCTCTTCTTCAAGTGGAACCAAGAAAGGTTTCATTACTCCTTCTTCTGACCCAAAAGAGGCTGAATGCTTCTATTGCCATGAAAAAGCTCATTGGAAGCGGAACTGCCCAAAATACCAGCAAGATGTGAAGGATGGGAAAGTTAAACCCAACCATGCAGGTATTTACACTATCATTTCTAATAACTCACCCCATTCTAAATCTTGGGTCCTTGATACCGGTTGTGGTATTCATATTTGTTGTGACTTGCAGGGACTAAGAAGAAGTGAGGATGTGGAGCAAGGAAGGATAAACTTGATCATGGGGAATAGGAAAGCTATACCTGTTACCAAGATTGGAGTTTATACTTTATCGCTAAGTAGTGGGTTTAGTTTAGATTTGAATAAGTGTTGTTATTCGCCAGGAATGGCAAGAAATATTATTTCCTTTCATGCTTTGTACAAACAAGGGTTTACCTTTTCATTTAATAATGAAGTTGGTTCTATAGATGTTTTCTATAATAATGTCTTTTATTTTAAAGCATTACCTTGTGATGGTGTGTATGAAGCTGTATCTGTTGTAGATAACTTGGGAAATAATGTTTTGTGTATTGATTCTACTAATAATAACTTGGATAAAGCATCTTTATGGCATTGTCGTCTTGGACATATAAGCAAGAAACGCATAGGCCAACTCCAAAAGGATGGAGTCTTGGAGTCGTTTGACCTAAAGTCAGATGATAGTTGCGAATCATGATTACTTGGAAAAATGACAAAGTCACCCTTCACAGGTTCGTGTGAGAGGGGTGAAGGTTTGTTGGACCTTATACACACAGATGTGTGTGGACCATTCAAACATGCCACAAGGGATGCTAATCGTTATTATTTGACTTTTACTGATGATTATAGTAGATATGGATATGTCTACTTGATCAAGCATAAGTCAGAGACTTTCGAGAGGTTTAAGGAATTTAAACAGGAAGTCGAGAATCAATTGGGCAGGAATATTAAGATGCTTCGATCCGATCGTGGTGATGAGTATCTTAGTTCAGAGTTCCTCGACTATCTAAGGGAATGTGGGATAGTCTCACAATTGACACCTCCCAGGACACCACAGTTGAATGGTGTGGCTGAGAGGCGTAATCGAACCTTGTTGGATATGGTTCGTTCCATGATGAGTCGAGCTTCGCTACCAATCTCATTCTGGGGGTATACCTTAGAGACTGCCGCCCATATTCTTAATCTAGTCCCTACAAAGAAAGTTGCCAAAACTCCTCACGAGATGTGGACTGGTAAAGTACCTAAACTAGACCACATCAAGATTTGGGGTTGCGAGGCTTTCGTGAGACGCGAGACTCATGATAAGCTCGAACCTCGAAGCGAGAGGTGTATTTTCATCAGTTACCCACAGCGATCCTTTGGTTACCTCTTCTACAGACCTAGTGACAATGTGGTCTTTGTAGCAAGAAGAGGAGTCTTTTGAGAAAGAGAGTTTATAAGCCAAGGAGACAGTGGGAGGCAAATTGATCTTGAAGAAATTCAAGAATCAAGCGGTGAAGGAACTTCAAACTCTAGCCCTCAACTTGAGGAGGAAACTCCTGTTGAGCAAATTGACAAATCTGTACCTCTGAGACGTTCCACGAGAGTTAGGAGTGCACCTGAGCATTACTATGGATTCCATATTACTGCAGAAGGTGAGACACTTATTAGTGATGAGACACTAGTAAGTCAAGATGACCCTAACAGCTACGAGGAAGCCATGGCAGGCCCCGAGTCTGCTAAATGGAAAGAGGCTATGGATAGCGAGATACAATCCATGTATGACAATCAAGTTTGGAACTTGGTTGAAAACGTACCAGGTCGTAAGACAGTAGGGTGCAAATGGGTCTTCAAGAAGAAGACTGACATGGATGGTAAAGTACACACTTATAAGGCTAGACTGGTTGCAAAGGGCTTCTCTCAAATTCCTGGAGTGGATTATGATGAGACCTTTTCTCCGGTAGCCAAGATTAAGTCTATTCGGGTTCTGTTAGCCATAGCTGCATTTCATGACTATGAAATATGGCAGATGGATGTCAAAACCGCTTTCCTTAATGGAAAGTTGGCTGAAGATGTTTACATGAGTCAGCCAGAGGGTTTTGTCAGCAACGAGTACCCTAATAGAGTGTGTAAGCTTGAGAAATCCATTTATGGATTGAAGCAAGCACCTCGCAGATGGAATCTTTGCTTTGATGAAAAGGTCAAGGAATTTGGCTTTTCTAGGAGTGAAGATGAATCTTGTGTGTATGTCAAGGCTAGTGGGAGTATAGTTAGCTTTTTGGTATTGTATGTGGATGACATACTACTCATAGGAAATGACATTCCAACCCTGCAGGAAGTTAAGTCCTGGCTTGGGAAGTGTTTCGCTATGAAGGACCTTGGTGAAGCTGCCTATATTTTAGGGATAAGGATCTTGAGAGATCGGAGTAAAAGACTAATTGGACTTAGTCAGAGTACCTACTTGGATAAAGTGCTGAAGCGATTCAGCATGCAGGATTCCAAGAAAGGAGAGTTACCCATCCAGAGTAACACCAGATTGAGTAAGACACAAAGCCCTAGCACTGAGGCTGAGATAGCAGAAATGAGTCGAACACCTTACGCTTCGGCTGTAGGATCGATCATGTATGCTATGACGTGTACTCGACCCGATGTAGCTTTTGCCTTGAGCATGGTTAGCAGGTATCAGGCGAACCCTGGCAAGGCACACTGGACTGCGGTAAAGAATATCCTCAAGTACCTACGGAGGACTAAGGACTGGGTTCTTACCCTCGGTGGGAGTGATAACTTGAGAGTTGTAGGGTATAGTGATGCTAGCTTCCAGACTGATAGGGATAATTTCCGCTCTCAGTCGGGCTGGGTCTTTACCCTAAACGGAGGAGCAATTTCTTGGAAGAGTTCCAAGCAAGAGACAGTGGCAGATTCTACTTGTGAATCAGAGTATATTGCAGCTAGCGAAGCAGCAAAGGAAGCGATATGGCTGAAGAACTTCATTGGAGACCTTGGAGTTGTACCAACTATTAAAGAGCCAATGGAAATTTTCTGTGATAGTGAAAGTGCTGTTGCCTTAGCTAAGGAACCAAGGGATCACGGGAGATCTAGACACATCGACAGAAAATACCATTTCATCAGACATCGGATCGAAGAAGGACTCCTCGTGGCAAAGAGGGTATCATCGAATGAGAACCCAGCAGATCCCCTCACGAAGGGACTGACTCGGGTTAAGCATCTTCAGCATGCTCGGAGCATAGGGCTGAAGGATGATATTAGATTTAGTAGTTAGATAACCCAGAAATTTGTAAAGTGTAATTGACATTAGATGATGAATAAAAGGAGTTTTATTTATGAGTAAAGTGTTGCTATCTCTTGTCGATCGTTTACTATATTTCTTTTGCATGTTTTGACTTCCAGAATAATTTTGTTTGGTATAACATATTATTCAAACCTCCACAGTCGGTCATATGTTGGAAGTAGATATGAATCAAGACTGTCATGTTTGGTTGTAGAGGTCTTGGACAAGGCTACAACAATCATGAGTGCTCATAAGTTCTGAGCATTAGACTCAACCCACGCTCACTGGAATCACTTCATGGAATTCTATCTCGAGTGATCGTGAGACGGTAATATCATATAAGTCTTCAAACCTAGAGATATGATTTGTTACTTACGAGTTGGTTATGCATTGACTGTACGAAACCGCATTGGTAACTCGATGTTATAAAACGTACTTTTGTGTGTAATTCAATAAGTGGTAGAACAAACATATGAGTCGAAGTTTATCTGTTCCTTCTTAGATTAGAAGCTGATATCTGGGCCCCTCGATGATTTTGTTTTGACCCATGTACCGGGCCCGGTCAGAACTAAGTTGATGTGTTCAATTAAGTTCTATGTCAAACAAATCGGAAATCGGGAAACAAATGCTGGACAATAAGCAAGACAATGTTCCATGTATTTGTCCGGCTGATATCTAGAACGGAGGATTATATGATCACTTATCTTAAATGGCGTACTATCAGCTTCTCAGTTCCGAGAAACCTTGAAAGAGCTACGATTGCCGGTCGGTTCCTGAAGTACTAGAGATATAGTTATTAGACTTATCCAAGTGGGAGACTGTTGGATAAGGTGTCTAAGTCCATAACTATTTCGGGCTTGTACTTGACCCGACCCGACATGGTCCATTTGGGTTGCATGGCACCATGCAATTGGATAGACTAAATGAGAGAAATAACACTTGGAGATTATTAATATATTATAAGTTCTAATATATTAATAATATTATTTGATTAGTTGATCAAAGAATTAATTTGGAATTAATTAAGTGATCAAAGGATAACTAATTAAATATATATGGGTTGATTATGTAAATCATCCATATCTTGTATAGTGGGCTAAGAGGCTCCATGGATTATCAAGTTGGGCTCTACCCATAGGATACTCCATGGATGCTCCATGGGAGTTACAAACCCATGGGTCATGGAAATGAAGAGTCATGACACATTAGCGTTTACATGGTGTAACCCTAGATGTGTCAACACTATATAAGAAGCATATTCTCCACCAAAAATCGGCACTACTAAGGAACTAGAGGGCTTGGCCGATTTTGAGAAGTGTGTGTTATCTCAAGAGTCTTTCCAAGAGCATTTGGTGTTGTGTGAAGCATTTGAGGCATCACACTTGGGGTGCTAGGCTCACAAGGTTTCAAGGAACACAAGCAACAACAAGGTAAGTTATTCTATCTATGATTCAAGTTAAAATTGTTCCCCATGTATGCTAGATAGGAATATAACCTTGGAATTCAACTTTGCATGATAATTAGACAAACATAGATCCAAGGTTATTAGGGTTGCATGTACACTTAGGAAGTGTTAGAATGCTCAAAACCCTTCAGGAATATCCCAGGCCCCTCAACCATCAGGTTGGAATACAACCACACTATGGGTCCAATCAACCGTCGGGTTGGAATACCCGAGGCCCCTCAACCATCGGGTTGGAATACCAACATACTATGGGTCTAATCATACTTAGGATGGAATACCCTAGGCCCTCAACCATCGGGTTGGAATGCCCCGGCCTGTTGGCTTAAGCATAAAGCAGTGAAGCCCCAATAACCAACCAATCATGTGCACATAATACATATAACCATACTATTAACCAGCTATCAAACAAATAAACAGATCTTATAAATCACAACGCATAGCATCATCCTAACTACCAGGATATTGATCTACCAAATCACTATAGCATAATATGTACAACATGATATCAATCAAAGGGACGACATTGGTGCCTTCGACCTGTAAGTACAGTGAGAAAAACTTACCTCACAAGTAGTGCTGAACTGATAAGATCCAACTCCAAATCTCAGCTCCGGACTTAAATGCCTACAACCACCATGTGACCATTTCTGTCAAAACCCCGAACTATTCGAAAATGCCCTCAACGGTCAAACTTGGTCAACCATGTTCAAAGTCAAAGTCAACGGTCAAGGTCAATAGTCAATGTTGACCCAACTCGTCGAGTGCACCCACAGACTCGTCGAGTTCCCACAGTACTCAGAAGATTGGGAAAACCCTAGCCAACTTTACGCTTATGCATCCCAGTCTTAACACATTCGTCACTTTTTTATCGAATCTAATGCTTCAAGATACATATCTGGTTCTATGGGGCTGGAATACCATGTAAAGTTGCCAACTTTATGCTTATGCATGCCAAAAGAAGCTCTAGAACTCATACAAGGCTTAATAGAGAACTTAATGCATGGATGAGGCCTTAAACCTAATAAAGTTTGCAACTTTAAGCTAAAAGAGGCCACAAAATAGTCAGATCTAAGGTGACAACCCATGAAAATCTCAACCCCATGAACAATCCATAAATGATCCAAAAATCCCAATAATCTATCCAAGGGAGAGATCTAAGAAGTAAGGAAAAAAGGTGCCGACTTTATACCTCAAATGACTGCAACAAAATAGGAGGTTTTGGATCTATAGCCTTCCTTTCAATGATGCCACCTCAAACTTCATGCTCCTTTAAAAAACGCCAAGAAATTAAGCTCACTCACACTCAAATATAGGAGAGGATGCATGGAACTAGGGTTTTTGGACATAGGAGACCAATAAGGAGGCCATCCAAAGGATATAAGGCCTTTAAATAGGGTGCAACACCCTAAAAATTAGGGTTTCATAATCAGTTGAGTTGAGGCTCCTCGACTCGTGGAGTTGGCCTATTAATATCCGCGGCTAATACCACTTCAACACGACGAGTTGAGGCCTTCCAACTCGTCGAGTTGCCAAGGAAAAACATAACTAAAGATTTAAATTTCATACTTGAGGATTGGAATGTTACAAATTTAGTTACCAAGGACCGTTCTTTGTAAATATTATTGATTTCTGGTTCTTGCAGATATACTTCTTCTTCATTTATAGTGCATACTTTAATAAGCTAATTTGATCTCGGGGACACAAGGGCACGATGTTCGTTTTATATGTTCAATTTGGAACAAAAAAATAGAATGTCACATCAAAATTAAATAAAATTGAAAAAATGATGATCAATTGGGACAAAAAAACTGAATGTCAAAATAAAAAATAAAAATAAAAACATAGTATCAAAATTGAAAAATGGTAAAAATTAGTGTCTTTTGTAATATATTTTTTTTTCAATTTTGACATGTCAACATGTCCGTCATCAAATTTGACACGTCATCATTTCACGTCAGCAGACAAACGGTTTGACCGATTAAGTGGTCAAAATTGTAGGAAACACAATCTCAAATTTGAGATAAAAAAATTGAATAAGTTTTATGCTATTTTCTAAAAAATCTAATGAAACGTGTTCTTGAGATTTTCAATTTTTTGAATGATATCCTCCCAAAACATTAGAGAAAAATAAAAATACATATTTTTATCATGATATTTTTTCTTTACTATCTTCGTCTTTCGTAAACTATCATATTTTAATTAATGAGAGTTCATTTTTTTTCTTTTTCTAACCTTATTACATAATAATAATAATAATAATATATGAGAAAATACCGGGTATAAACATTTTTTGGGTTGAATTCCAAAATATAGACACAAAAAATTGGATTTTCGGATATAAAAATGGATTCAGCGGAGGTAGCTCCGAGGAGCTCCGCGGAATCCACTATAGCTCCGCGGAATGTCAAAATCTTAAATAAATAAGGGTAATAAAAAAATACTCAAAATCCATTCCGCGGAACTACCTCCATGGAATGAACTCATTCTACGGAGATAGCTCCGAGGAATGAATTTTCAGAAAAAAAAAATTCACCTTCAATAATTCTTTTATGTAAAAATCTCTAATTTAAAGACCATTTTTTTCTACATCACATTCATTCTGAACATTGTCAAGAAAAATTCATATTATCATAATCTTTTCTTGAAAAATAAATAGTTGGGGAATAAATATAAACACCGAAGAATTGATGTGAAAAACAAATATATGAAGATCAATTCCTCGGAGCTTCCTCTGCGGAATAAGTTCATTCCTCGGAGGTAGCTCTGCGGAATGGATCTTGAGGGTTTTTTTTTTTTTTTTAATATCCTGATTTATTTACAATTTTGCCATTCCGCGGAGCTACAGTAGATTACACGGAGCTCCTCGGAGCTACCTCCGCGGAATCAATGTCTATACCTGGAAATCCAACTTTTTATGTCTATATTTCGGAATTCAACTCCAAAAATATCTATAACCGGTATTTAATTATCATCTTTATAATAAAAAAGTGACAGTTTCTTGAAATGTGAACATATTTGTTCTTGGTTGGTAACAATTAACCCATGTATATTTAAGAGTCTCCATCCAAATTTCTTGGACGGTTCTATCCATGTCAGATAATAATTATTTCTTACATTTAATAAATTACTGTTATTATACCAATAAGTTGAAACATAAATATTAGAGAATCAAATCAAAGCCGGTTGTTAAAAATGACAGTTTATTGTTTTTTTTTTCAAACCAAGGGAAGGTTGATGTTTACTAACTCTAACTAATTGATCAATTGATGTGTCGTTAAGAAAAAAGATGAGCCTGTTTAAGTATTATTGTTAGACCCTATTTTATTGTTAGACCGTATGTATCAGTCATATTAAAAAGAGAAAATGACAAAATTAGCCAAAATCATTAATTAATTTACAAATTTAGCCAAAAAAAAATAGAAATTACAATTTTAGCCACGTAAATTGCAGATGGGAATTGTCCATCTGCGATTTTGACATCCAATCTGCGAAGGTACAAGTGACTAAAGCACAGTTGTGCTGTAGCCACTTGTACCTTCGCAGATGAGGGTTTTTTTTTTATTTTTTTTATTTTATTATTATTATTATTTTTTTTGTATATATATAGTGTTTTAGCAGGCTGAAATCGCAGATGAACACTGTCCATCTGCGATTTCCTCTGCGATTTTGTGGGTTTTTTTTTTTTTTTTTTTTTTTTTTTTTTTTTTTTTTAATTTTGACTATGAAATCAATTGGTTTGACTACGAAATAACCTTACTATATATAAACTTTTGTAGAAACTTATCAGTTTAGTTGTTTTTTCTTTGGGAAATTTCTTTAAAATCTCTCTAAAAAGATGATTGAATGTATGGTTTGTCTTGTAACCGGTGGGAGATGACAAGTTATTGAAACAAATCTGGAATACGTATGTCCACAGGGAGGTATTTCTGAATTCGCGTTGATATTTTCTGAGTATATTAGTTATAGTGAATTTGTATCTTTGGTAAGAAGGAAAATTGGTTTGTTAGACAAATATAGAATTAGTCTTTGTTTCCATCATCCTGAATTGAAATATTATATAGCTATAGTTGAAGATATGGATGTTAGAATGTTGATAAATGTAATCAAATGTAGCGTAGGAATGGCTGTGAAAGTGTTTGTTGTGGTTGATGAAAGAGATTCGGTGAATGAGGCTGGCGATAGTGGAAATCAGCCGGTTGGTAATGTATGCAGTTATAAAGGGAGCAACGATCCGATAGGTACTTTCAATACTCCCAGTGTACCTTAATTTCATAGTGTTGCTGAAAATGTTAATGTTAGTTATTCACCTATTAACTATTTTGATCTTGAGAATTACAAATATGTTGGTACATATCATAATGACGTGGGTGGTCGTTGTGTTGATGTTCCCGAACAAGAAGTTAAAGTTTTGAATAAGCGTGTAGTAAATAAAAGTAAAAAGAAAAAATATATGCGTCAAAAAGATGAAAAAAAGCATGTTTACGGGGATTATGTTGATGTTGCTGATGTAGGTTTAGATATAACCGACTTAAAAAGCAATTCAGATGGAGATGAGTTCGGTGATCAGGTCAAAGCTAAGTTTCCCGATAACCTTTTTTACGGTATGCCCCCTCTACCAGAATGTCCAGTTGATATTAATGAAGAAATCCCAACACAGATGGTAGACATGAATCTTCAAAAGATTCAATGTGAGAGTATATTTAAGAACAAAGAACTTTTAAAGCGGTGTATTGGTAAAAAATGTCTTCGAGAAGGTTTTCAGACGAGGACAAGTAGATCGACCAAATCAAGGTATGAGGTTGTATGTGTTTCGAAAAATTGTTCTTGGTTACTAAGAGCAAAAACAATTAAAAATTCTGATGGACTTTTCCAAGTGAATAAATTTGTTGATGTACATACTTGTTCTTCAACAATTTTGCAACCTAATCATCGACAAGCAAACAAATATGTTTTGGGTGAATATCTTGCTGATGTTTTGGCTGAAGATTATAGTAGAGTTTATCGGGGAAAAGATATTGTTAATGATATGAATGCTCAATTGAATATCAATATCTCATACCATCAGGCATGGCGTGCGAAGCAATATGCATTGTTGTTGTTAAGGGGTACGAAAGAGGATTCTTTTACCAAACTTCCAACTTATTTCCACAACTTGGCCAAACATAATCCGGGTACTATGACACATATTAAAACAGATGGTGATGATCGCTTTGAGTTTTTGTACGTCGCACTTGGTTGTTCGGTTAGTATTTTAATATTTTATTATTTTTTCCAGATATTTTTATTGTATTTTAATAGATATACAATGTATTGTAGGTACGTGCTTTTGTCAATTTCTGTAAACCGACCCTTGTAGTAGATGGAGCCCACCTAAAGGGCGAGTTCAAAGAAACTATGTTACTTGCAGTTACTAAGGACGGACAAAACCAAATATTACCGGTTGCATATGGTATCTGCAAAAATAAGTGTACAGATTCTTGGACATGATTTTTTCAAAAACTACGTGATTGCATAGGCAATATGCAGGAGCTTACAATTATATCTGATAAGTCTCCATCAATACCAACATCCGTTGCCAACATTTTTCCTCACGCTCATCACGGAATATGTGGTGTCCATTTGTATTTCAACATAGTATCTAGATTCGAGAAGAGTAACACGGTTAAAGGAATTTTTTGGGAGGCTTGTAGGGCGTATACAGTTGATGATTTTGACGCTGCCATGGAAGCTATGAGAACGACAAAACAACCAGTATGAGAGTACTTAAGAAGTATAAATCCAGAAACTTGGTATAGGACACATTTTAGAGGGAATCGATACAATCTTATGTTGTCCAACAGTGCGGAGTCTATAAATGCATTATCTAGACATGCACGTAAGGTGCCGATACTTATGTTGATCGATTTTTTTCGTGTAACAATGCAACAATGGTGGTTTCAAAGACGTAACTTTGCAGGTATTAAGTTAAATTTTAATTTTACTATTAAAGTTTTAATAAATCTTATTGATCTTAACTTCTTTATTTTGTATATTTTTTAAGCGGAAGCAACAACAACACTTACCCCTTGGGCCGATGAAATTGTTAAAGAAAACAAAAAACATTTAGTAAGTGGTATGTTCGCATGATCTCAAATACGAAATGCGAGGTCAAAAAGGGGGCACAAAACGTGATAGTTGATTTCCAACAAATGACATGTGCATGTAGGCAATGTCAACTTGATGGAATACCTTGTGGTCATGTCATAAGATGTTTAACAGTCAACAATTTCCAAGACTGCTCGAGGTATGCATTAAATGCTTACTTTACCGAAACACTGAGGAAAACATATGAAGAGTCAATAAACCCTCTACCAAAGCCATCCGAATGGGAGATCCCCGATGATTTGATGATTGTTAAGCCACCTATAATGGATAGACGTCAGCCAGGCAGGCCAAGAAACACAGACCGCATTCCATCCCAAGGCGATGATCCAATTAGAAAAGAGTGTTCTACATGTGGTCAAGTAGGACACACGAGGAACAATTGTACTGGAAGGGTGTCCGGTAGTGGAGCACCTCGCACGACAATTTCTACTACAGAAATGATATTTAATATTGGTGGTTCAGCGTGTTGCTCACAAACCTATGAAGCTGATTTTGATATAACATAACCTTGAAATGAAAAGTTGTTAGCTTTTTATGTATTGTAATTTTTTTTATTAAATCTTACAAGACATTGATATGCTTTCATATTTTAGTTTAGTTTGTAGATTGTAACAATTAATTAAGCATTTATATTATAATATTTTAGTTTGCGGATTATAACAAGAAATGTTATTTAAAAAAATACAACAAAGTCAACTGATGTCATGATAATGTTACAACATTTTTGTAACTAATTATTAAAATCAGGGAACTGCAATGGATACTTCTCTTTCTCGTTTGTTATATAATCATCCCTAATTCTAATTTTATCTTCCAAACGATCCTTTTGCTCCATTAGGTGTATGATCTGCTCGTCCTTCTCAGTAATCCGTTTTTCGGTCGTTTTGATTTTCTTCTTAGTTTTTTTTATCCATTCTTCATGCTCTTTGATTTTGTTTTTTTTTTTTTCAGGTCTATCCATTCTTGAGCTTGTTTGCATTCCCATGCAATTTCATTACCACATTGAGTGTCCTGTTCTTGTTGTTCTTCAGCCTTTTTCAATTCTTCAAAATTATCATCAGACCTATATGGGCCTGATGAAGACGATGTAAAAAAAGGGTCGACTGAATCACAGTAGTAACAATCTACTTTGTTGCATGAGCAAATTTCGAAATTTTTTGGGGAACTCATAATAAAGTCGCGATTATAATAAAGTGGTGCTATAATGGTATTTATACATACTACTCCATCTGCAAATCATAGTCTAAATGCAACCATTTCGTAGTCAAAGTTGTAATTCATAGTCAAACTTTGAAATGACTACACATTAAAGACAAGTCACTGTAGTAACCTGCAAATCGTAGTCAAACTCTTAAGTGACAAGACATAAATGACTGTTTGACATGATAAGTCACTGCAGTAACCTCCAAATTATAGCCCTGTATTTATTATTATAAATAGATGTTTAAGCTATACTAACCAAATCATAGTCCTGTATTTAGTATTATAAGAAATGTCGTCGAATGCATCAAGTTCTTCGAATGAAGTACCTCGTTCCAACTCTAAACGACCATGGACGACAAACGATGTGTTGGGTCTAACACGATGCTGGCTAAGTGTTAAGGACTGTGTACCGTTATTTGATCCCCCACATTGCCTAGTAGGCAGTGTTCTAAAAGGCGCGCCATGGCGCGCGCCAAGGCACGCCATGGCGTGAGGCGTGGCTTCGCCGTTACGAAAAGCTTCATAACGTTGCTGTTAGGCGTAACACGTGACAAGGCGTGATATAACGCGCCATGGCGCGTTATGGCGTGTTATGGCACGTGTTTTTTCGTTTGAGACACAATTTTTTTTGCTTCATTATGTCTTTTCAAATCGGAGATACAAGTATTGTGGTTTTTGTTAACTTTTTGTTATTAGTTATTGATCTAACACTTCTAATAAGTAGTTATATTTAATATAAATTTATATTTATGTGGTAATATAATTTTAAATTAATACAAAATCGCCGCCTTACATCACGCCTTGAAAAACGCCGTGGCTCGCCATGGCTCGTTAAGCTTGAGGCTTGGCCTTGCCGCCACGCCACGCCTCACGCCATTTAGAACCTTGCTAGTAGGTGATGAATGGACCCGCATAACAGCTTTGTTCAGCCATGAGATGGGAGAAGGACAACAACGACAACAATCAGATGTTGTTAGTAAATGGATGGATGGAAAGGAAGAAGTCACATGGTTCATGCGAGCATGTAATTATGAGAAAAGTACTAGAGTTCATTGTAGAGACGAGAAAGAGTTCTTGGAAGTTGTTAATGATTTCTTGAAACATCCCAAAAATACGACCCAAAAATTTTTGTTTAAATTTTACTAAAAACCATCTCATCGAATATCATACATACTAAAAATCATAACTGAGTAACTCAAAAGTCATGTAACTGTGTCAAAACAAATACTGTATCAATCATATAAAAAATATCTAGACAAAACTCCCAGGAATAAACTGAAACTGTGGTGTGTGCCATGCAATCATCCCGAGCTCTTCCCTTTACTTGCGGAAGTACCTGAAACCAGAACTAAAAACTGTAATCACAAAGCTTAATGAGCTCCCCCATACTACCACATACCATACAATAACATATAAGCAACTATTGGGCCTTGCCCACTGCATCGGTCCGAAGCCCGGAAACTGCATCGGACCGAAGTCTGGAAACTGCATCAGACCGAAGTCTGAAAACTGCATCGGACCAAAGTCCGGAACTAACCAGGGCCTTGCCCTCTGCATCGGACCGAAGTCCGGAAACTGCATCAGACCGAAGTCTGGAACTAACCAGGGCCTTGCCCTCTGCATCAGACTGAAGTCCGGAAACTGCATCGGACCGAAGTCCGGAAACTACATCGGACCAAAGTCCGAAACTGACTGAACATAGCATAACATAATCACAACTACTGGCATAAACACATATACTGCATACTGCATCAGACCGAGGTCCGGAACACATAATCACAAATCCATGCTTGAATCACAAAGACATCAAGCACATTGAACTATTACATCAAACCGAAGTCTGGAACTACTGCTAACTAAACGGGCCGGCATTGTGGCCGTAGACTAGTTCCTACTGGAAGGAAACTCACCTCGTAATCTGGCTACTGAACCAGCTGCTGGGGAAACTGTCTGTTGCTGCTCCGGTATCTCTCCGGCTAAAATTTCCCATAAATACACTCAATCAAATATTGATAGCTACACTGTGGTTAACATGACTATTTTACCCCTGGTCAAAGTCAACCTCTTGGTCAAAGTCAACATTCAGTTGACCCGACTCGTCGAGTTGGGCCGCCAACTCGTCGAGTCCCTACTCTCATTTCTCAATCCTACCCGCTACTACTCGTCGAGTTTGGCATAGACTCGACGAGTTCCTCTTCGATACTAATACTCAGTAAATCTTCATTTGACTCGCCGAGTTGTATGAACAACTCGTCGAGTTCTGTTCTTGAGGTATGAAGATTGCCTTGGACTCGCCGAGTCAGGGCATTGACTTGCCGAGTCCTACCATGAATGAGTCAAACCTCCAGCTTACTGAGTCCATCTCTCACTCACTGGTTCCACTCGACATAACTCGAAAAGGGGAAAACTGGGGACTCGCGAAAAAAGTGAAATATAGGATTATCTTAAAGCAAAAGACTTGTTTCAGTAGTTCTAAAGTTTTAAAATCAACGCAATAAAGTACTAAAAATACAAAGCAATAAATGTCAGTAAAGCAGCAAACACATTCAGCACATAAATGTTATATTTCCTGATAGAAGTGAGTAAGTTTAAATTCTTTGAATATGTGATGTTTCCTTCCTCCTTGCTTAAAAAAACCTTGTAACTAGTCTCACAAAGTTGTCTTATTGAAATAAGGTTATGTCTTAGTCCTGATACATAAGAAACATCCTTGAAATCAATAGTTTTGCATTGGATCGATCCAGATCCCTTATTTCTTCCTTTATTGTTCTCTCCAAATGTCACCACTAGGCCATCCTTCTCAACAAAACATTCAGGAGAGACTTAGATCTTGTCATATGCCTTGATCACCCACTATCAAGATGCCAGACGTGCTCCTGACCCTATAGTGATAAGAAACAAATTAGGACACGTTGACCCATTTCTCAATAGGTCTTTTCACACAAAATTTAACATTAAAGATATCATAAAAAAGAAGGAAGGCAATTTAAAGAATTATCTTTTTTTGGTCCACTTTTCACTTCTAAAGCGAACATTGTTAGATCTCTTAGTATTTTCACTAAAGTACACTCACTAATCATATGAGAAGTATCTCCATAATGATAACATACCCTTGCCCCATGTTTTTTATTTTTGTTAAAACTTCTCATACACTTAGGTGTCTAATGAGTTGATACTTTTTCATGAATTTTATGAATATTGGAACAAGTTGTGGATATAACGTATTTTTTTAGTGAAATGATTTGGAGGGGGCCTAAAACGTTGATGTACACAAAGAATCATCAGAGTCATGGGAATGATCATTATCAATGTTATAACAGTTAATAGTACATTCAAGGGACTTATTGAGTATCTCTTGTGTAGAGTGAAATTCACCATTAGATATGGGAAACTTTGGAAACATTTCAGTGGTTGGGGTAGGAATGTCAAGGGCAGGTTTCTAATAGTAGGATCCAATGCAATTATATAGGTAGTGCAAATGGTGACACCATTAGGATTCATCATGCAATGCTTACTAATTAGAGTTTGATTTATGAATGAGTGACTAATGAACAAAGACTTAAAATCTTCCTTGAGATCATGAGCAGAAGAAAATTTTTGTTTAGTTTCAATATGTTTATAAATGTTGACGGGGTCATGAATATTTCCACCAAGAATTTTCTCACAATGATCAGGTATTTGGGTGTTTAACATATTATTTAACTTATGGTGAGAGTGAGCCCAATTATTCGTGATACCTTGAAGCTCATTTTAGCTTTATTCTTTTTGAAATTAAGATCAATATTAGTAAGAGATATATTGGTGACTTTAGTGTTAGTTAAAGCAAGAGTATTTTCAATTTTGGACAAATTTTTTATCAGTGTGTCAATCTCTAACTTAAGTGAATGTTTTTCTTGGTTAACTTTAGAGAGATGATGACACGGGTTATCAAACATAATACACTTTATGTTATCATAATGAGTGATGGAGTTGTTTACCTAATATAAGGACAAGGAGTCCCAATCCTGTTTCTTTGAATCCTTAGTGGCTTTGGCTAGATCATCTTCAAAGGTACCAGATCCTCTGCTTTCTTTATATGTGAGTGGACCATCAGTGTGAGCCATGAAACATTTCTTTTTTCCTCCATCTTCTTCAGATAATTCTTTATCATACACCCAGTACTCAGCTTCAGCAACCACGATATTCACATCAATAATCTATCTCTTCAAGAGGCCAACAACTTCTTGTACTTTAACTTATAATCTTAATAAGTGTATACCTTCTTGGATTTGCATTCCCTGGAAAAATTATCAACTCCACCATAATTGAAACACTTGGGGCCCTCGTCCTTTCTAGTAGTTGGCTTTATTCCAGTGTCATAACCCTTCTACGCGGTTAGTCTGTCGTTGATTGAAAGCTTTTAGATCCACATTATTTCTTATAAGTCTAGAAAATTTAGTGCTTGACAATCAGACTTCACCTTCAGATTCATTAGAGAAGTCATTTTTGCTGCTTTGATTAGAGTTCTTGGAATAGAGTGCCACAAATCTGCCCTTGTGAGTGTCACACATGATTTCCTTTTGTAAGATCTTCTTTTCTTCATGATTACGAATATTAATGAATAAAAGTGGCCAAATACATGGTTACATTTTCTCACTGTAATCTTCAAAACATCTATATGATGTTTCCAACTATCGCTGAGTGAATCAAGAAACTTGAGAACCAAGAAATTTATAGTTTTGTTCATATTAAGACAACACATATTATTGTAACATCCCAAAAATACAGATAAAATTTGGTTTTTAAATTCATTCAAAACATACGCTACTCATATCAAAACAGTCAAAGTGTATCATAGCCACATGTTATTAGAGTACAAATTCCGAAAATCTCAAAATACGAAAACTGTAGGGTGATGTGGTACGATCAGGCCGGGCCCATCCCCTTCGAACCGGAAGTACCTGAAATATAAACTAAAAACTATAAAAACAAAGCTTAGTGAGTTCCCCCAAAATACCACATACCATACAAACATACAACCAAGAATATATGGGTGCTTGCACACCCGTTCGGTCTATTTCAACCGGATACTATCAAGTATATCAGGGTGCTTGCAATCCCCTTCAGTCTATTTCAACTAGATATTGTCAAGCATATATGGGTGCTTCCAATCCCCTTCGATCTATTTCCTCTGGATACCGAGTCTATTTCACCCCTACCACTACCATATAAGATGTTAACAAGAATCACAGAGTCATCAAGCAAAGACAGGCATAATTGACAATTGTCACGAAGACAATCATCATATTACATAATGAACTAGTGGGCTGACATTGGTGCCTTCGATCCATAGATACAACAAAGGAAACTCACCTCAGACTGAAGGTATCAAATCACATTCAGCGGATGACTCGTGAAATCCTCTCCCTAAGGTACAAGTATAAAACCCTAATTAGAAATTAGGCGAATATTCCAACCCGAAAGTCCAAACCCTCATTCTTGAATTTAAGGAAAAAATGGTTTCTTCACCCTTTCCTCATTGGGCCTTCCTCCAACAAAGGCCCAAATCCATACAAGTCCAAAAAGGCATCCAATCCCAACCATAAGGCCTTTAAGGCCCAATATGGCCCAAGTGTACCCAAAAAGAACAAAAGCCCATGAATACCTTGCTACAATAGATGGTCCTGAGGGCCAAACCTAAAAAAGTCAAAAGCCCAACAATACTTGAGCCTAAAAATCTTCTAAGTCCACAGATTGCATATGCACGACATACATGGCTCATACGCCCAACATACACTGATGACGATCTAGAATCGGGGCACTATCCAAGTACGCGCATCATACTCTAGAGTACGCCCAATGTACTGACTAGTCATCCCAAACTTGCACCAAAGTCTTAATCCATTAAGCCCTATGGTCTAAAAGTTAGATATCTACTCATAATAGTGTCTTAAGTGTAAAGTTGCAAACTTTATGCACTTGCATGCCTTAACGGGACTCAAACCATGAATTAATCCCTCTAACTCCCTTAGGTGGTTACTAACACATGCATGATTGAGTCTTAACCTCCAAGATAAGTTTTTTATGAATCCATGTGCCCCCAAGAGTCTAAAAGGATAACTCAAATGGCCTGGAGTAGCCCATAATTCAAAAGACCATGTTATGGGACCAAAAGATGCTAAAATCTTCCCTAAATCTAGATCAAAGCTTAGAATGAACACGTTTTAGACTTTATACCTTCAATAGGCTTGAAATGATGAACAAACTTTGGATCAACAAGCTCATTCTTCTCCTTTTCTTATTCTCAAACTCCCTCCTTCTTCAAAACTACCAAAGAACACGCAAGCACACAATGTAAGCTCAAGAATGCACTCAAGATGGCTAGGATTTCTAGATTAGCACTAAAAGACAGTGGAGGCTGAAAGGGTGATGCACTTGAAGTACTTAAGGACCTTAAATAGGTTGCAAACCCTAAAAATTAAGGTTTTCCCCTTGCTTGAGTACGCCCAGCGTATGCTAGCATCACCTTGATGATGAGCATTCAAGGAGTACGTTGTGCGTACCTAATGTAAACCCAACATACTCACAAACCCCTTCACCACCTTTTTGCTTAATTAAATAGGATGATAGATTAATTTCATACATGGAGATTCGGGCGCTACAATTCTCCCCCACTTGAATCAGACTTCATCCTCGAAGTCAGCTGTCAGAAATAACTCTGGGTAATGCTCCCTCATCTCTTCTTCTGGCTCCCATGTCCATTTGGAACCCTTGTAGTGTTGTCACTAAACCTTTACCAACTCAAAAATCTTGTTCCTCAAGGTCTTCGTCTTTCTGTCGAGGATCGCTACCGACCTCTCAATGAAGTTCAGTCGGTCGTCCACCTGAACATCCTCCAATGGAACCACTGCGGAATCATCAGCCAAAACCTTTCGCAACTGAGAGAGATGAAAAGTATTGTGAATCTAGTTGAGTTCCTTCGGAAGATCCAACCGATACGCTACCGTGCCCACGCGGGCAATAACCTTGAAAGGACCGATATACCTAGGGCCCAACTGGCCCCGCTTCCTGAATCATATGACACCTTTCCAAGGTGACACTTTCAGGTGAACCATATCCCCAACCTAAAACTCCAAGTCTGATCGGCTCTTGTTGACATAGCTCTTCTGTCGACTCTGATTTGTCTGAAGTCTACTCCGAACCTGCTAAATCAACTCGGTGGTCTTGAGTACCATTTCGGTACTCCCCATGACTCGCTGACCTACCTCACCCCAACATATTAGGGTCCTGCATTTCCTCCCATAGAGCATCTCAAAAGGTGGTAGGTCAATGCTAGCATGGTAGCTATTGTTATACGAAAATTCAGCTAATGGAAGATACATGTCCCAGCTACCCCGAAGTCCAGAACACACGCTTGCAACATATCCTCTAATGTCTGGTTGGTTTGCTCGCTCTGACCATCAGTCTGCGGGTGAAACGCCATGCTAAAATGTAGACGAGTACCCAACTCCTCGTGAAACATCTTCCAAAACCTCAAAGTAAACCTAACATCTCTGTCTGAAACCACCGAAACTGGCACCCCATGTTGTGCCAGAACCTCCCTGATATAAATGTCACCCGACTTCTCCGTATAGATACTCTACTGAATCGGAATAATGTACACGCTCTTGGTCAATCGATCCACAATGACCCAAATCAAATCCACTATGCATGATGACTGAGGCAACTTTGTAATGAAATCCATGGTAATCTTTTCCCATTTCTAAACGGGAATGTCTAACTACTGTATCTTGCCATGAGGCCACTAATGTTCGGCCTTGACTTTCCTACAAGTCAAGCACCTCTCCAAACTACATCCCGCTTCATATGGGGCCACCAATAATCAGGACAGAGATCTCTATGCATCTTTATCGCCCCATGATGAATGGAGAATCTTGACTTCTGTGCCTCCACCATCAGAACCTGAAGTGCACTTCCCCAATAAGAAACCCACACTCTCCGATGGAGAGTCAATAAACCTCGACTATCATAATCGAAGGAAGCCACCTGACTCACTATGCGCTCACTTATGCAGTGCTCTTCCTTCATAGCCTCGACATGAGCCTCTCATATCTGCTCAAAGAGTGGAGTAATCACTGTCATCCTCATACAGATATCCCTGATCGGAGCCACGACCACCTTGCGGCTGAGAGTATCGGCCACCACATTGGCCATCCCCAGATACTAAACGTTCTCACAATCATAGTCCTTCACCACATTTATCCATTGACGCTGTCTCATATTCAAATTCAACTAATTCATCAACTACCTCAGGCTCTTGTGATCCATGTAGATAGTATAGCGGACCCTATAGAGGTAATGTCGCAAAATCTTGAGGGAAAAAAACCACAACCCCTAGCTCCAAATAATGAGTCAGATAATTCTCCTCGTGAGGCTTCGGCTGCCTCGAAGCGTAAGCAATAACGCGACCCCTCTGCATCAAAACCACATCCAATCCTTTGATTAACGCATCACAATAAACCACAAAATCCTCAACACTCTCTGGCAAGGACATAATTTGTGCCTCACACAATCTCTGTCTCAAGGTCTCAAACGTTGCATGCTACTCAGGCCCCCAGCGAAAAGTGGCAGTCTTCTTCGCCAGTCGAGTCAAAGAAACCGCTATTTTGGAGAAGTCCTGAATGAATCTTCAGTAATAACCTGTCAACCCAAGGAAACTCTGAATCTAAGATGGAGACCTCGGAACCTCCCACCTCATCACGGCCTCGACCTTGGCCAGATTAACCAAAATACCAATCTGGTTGACAAGGTGCCCCAAAAGCTGCACCTCGTGCAACCAAAACTCACACTTGGAGAACTTTGCATACAGTCACTCCCTCCTCAGGGTCTCCAACACCTCTCTCAAGTGCTCCTATAACACCCCGAGTTCAGAACTACAAGTTCAGGGTTCTTAGTGTAAATAAGAAAGGTCGACTCGGCAAGTCGATGGATAGACTCGGCGAGTCGAGTCACGATTCTGGTCATGTGTTAAGTGACCAACTCGGCGAGTTGGTGCTGAAGGGAGAAAACCCTAATTCTGGGAGTTGTGCCCTATATACAGCAAACTATAGCCACCCTCAGCCTCTTTACTGCCCATTTGAGTTCCAGAAACCCTAATTAGTGTGTGTGAGCCTCGATTGTTAAAGTTTGAGCTTGGAAGAAGGATTTAAGAGGAGAAAGTAAGAAGATCAAGAGGCTAGCATCGGGAGATCATTGTAGATCCGAAATCTACTCCTTCTTGGGCACATTTTTGAGGTAACAAGTCGTTACCTTGAGTTTTCTCCTTCTAGATCCATTCTTGGTTGTTGTTTTGGGAATTTTAGCTTGATTGGAATCCATTTCGGGTTTAGAGGTTAGATCTGAAGTTGCAACTTCAGATCTAGATTAATAGTGAGCCATGGAAGCTTAAAGCATCAGCCTTGGGGCTTGATTTAGAGTATCTTTGTCCCAAAACCCCCTAGTAGCTTGTTGAGCCTTGCATGCATGTCAAGCTGGAAACTTTACGTGTGAATCTGGCCCTATGAGTCCAGATCTATGTATTGGAAACAATGAAATGGCCTGAAATTGTCTGAATGAAGATGTCACGTTTGGACTCGGCGAGTTGGAAGAACAACTCGGCGAGTCTGTTGAAGATTTCCTTGGACTCGGCGAGTCTGTTCTTTGACGCGGCGAGTCTGGTAGTGAAACCCTAACCTTTTCTGGTTAAGCTGTGAATCGGTGAGTCGAGGGATGACTCGGTGAGTTGAGCGAGAAGGGACTCAGAGCTCGTTGGACTCGACGAGTCTTGGGGCGACTCGGCGAGTTGAGTCGTGGCTTGCGAGTTTCTGAGTATAGGAACTCGACGAGTCAACGGGTTGACTCGGCGAGTAGGGTCAACCAGGAAGGTTGACTTTGACTTGGACCAAGGGTTGACCAGTTTGACATCCAAGGGTATTTTGGTAATTATTGGTGTTTATTGGTTTTGGTTATTTGGTAATGATCAGTGGTGGTGTTTGTGTTGGTGGTCGGAGTAGCGTGGTCTTATTTCTTTAAGTCGGTAGTTGCAGGTGAGTTATCCTCACTATACTGACAGGGTCTACGGCACCAAGGCCGGCCCGTTATCGGATGGATGTTCGGGCATTGTTTGTAATGTTATTGCTTTGCTATGTTTGCATCCTGGTAGTTAGGATGATTCTATGTTAGAGACCTGGTTAAGGTCGATTTCCTAGTATATAGGATGATGCTATGTTAGAGACCTGGTTAAGGTCGGTATCCTGGTATATAGGATGATGCTATGCTAGTGGCCGGTTAGGTCAGTATCCTGTTAGGATGTTGCTATGTTATGTGACATGCTGGATCGGTTTGATTAGTTGTGTGATGTTATATGATTATATGCTTATGTGCACATGGTTGTTGGACTGGGGCTAGGTTGAGGCGGGTCCTGCTTTGTGTTGTAGGCCAACATACCCAGGGCGTACCGGTTAGACCGAAGGCCCGACGAGTGGTCCAAATAAGTTGAAGGCCCCAAGAGGGTGGACCATACGTGCCGAGGCTCGGAGAGTGGACTAGACAGACTGAAGGCCCGGTGTGGGCGGACCAGTCATACTGTAGACTTAGAGGGTGGACCAGGTGGCATGAAGGACTGGAGCGGGCGGACCAGTCATACTGTAGACTCGGAGAGAGCGTGGACCGGGTGGACTGAAGGCCTGGTGCAGACGGACCAGTCACACCGTAGACTCGATATGCATGGCTGTTCTGTTTATGTTATGATATGATATATGTGTGGTATTGTGGTTGGTATTTCGGGGGTCACTCACTAAGCTTTCGGGCTTACAGTTTCAATGTATTGTTTCAGGTACTTCAGGAGACCGTGGCAAGGCGAAGGTGTGATCGTACCGCTCGTCAGTTTTATGTTGATGTCCTGGGATACTCTGATAATAAATGAGTTGGAAACCTTTTTGTAATAACTTAATGAATATGGGTTGTTTTTTTTGAAAAGTTTAAATTGGTTGTAAATTTTTGGATGTTACAAGTTGGTATCAGAGCCTTGGTTTGAGTGAATTGGAGGAACATTCGTGTGAATCCAGTCTCAAATCAGGGAGGGATTTTCAAAATGGTTTTCAAAAGGTTTTTCAAAATAAGTAAAGGAGGACGCAGAGGGTACGATCAGCTGGAGCCAGTAAGTAGACCCCAAAATACCATACAAGTTGTTTGATTATGTGATATGTTAGAACAGCATGCTAGTACTAGGCTAGGGATCTTAAGGAATTGCATGATAGAATTGCCTGATTATATGATGCTTACTAGGCTAGGTTTTCCTTTGTATAAAATTGACATCATTACTATAGTTATTTAGTGTATGCATCATGGTTATACATAATTAAGATCTTATAGCCTGAGAATGTTTGATTTGGACTTATGTTCTGTTCTTGTATGATTGGGAGCTTAGGGTAGGATTAGATATTCAAAAGCCTATAGGGTACAACGTTATGTATGACTAGCATACACTAATGTTGCAGGGTTGGTGGAAGTTTCATGGATGGGAGGGTTGCATGAGACCGATAGGTCGATTATGGGATAGTGGTGCTCCTCTAGGAGTGGGGATCGAGTATTTGTTATGTATATGTGATTGTTAGGGTGTTGTGGTGATACTTGATACAAATATGGGTAGGTGTGGAAGGTAGTATGGGCCCGTACTACTGAAAGCACAGGACCCATACGCGTATCAAGGAAGTCACAACCCCTAGGGTTTTGTTGGAAGCTAGTTCTCGGGATTATTATGAGGAATGCCTAATATTCTTGTGGTGTATTTGCAGTATGGCGATTAAGAGACGTCTCAGGGAAGGATCAGGTTCGGGATCGGGATCAGGAGAGGGTGATTAGGATGGACCAGTACTACCCGAGGTCGTTGGTCAGATGAGTACGGATAAGTTGGATGCTAGGATTCGTGAGATCCTACATGATGAGGTTGCTGCTTTGTTCCGGGCCGAGTTGCCGGAGATGTTTGGGTCGATCAAGACCGCCATCGTTGAGTACTTTGATGAGCGCTATGCAGCTCTTGCGGAGGCGACTTCCGCAGCAGCTACAACGACTGTATCAGCGGTAGGGGGAGGAACCGGTTGAGGTTTTCAGTATTGGGACTTCGATAATACGAAGCACCTTACTTTCGATGTATTTCAGGATCCGATCGTTGCCATAAGATGGTTGTCAGACGTGGAGGGATGTTTCTTCACGTGTTCATGCCCTGCGGATCAGAGGGTGAGGTTTGCTCTCAACCTTTTGAGGCTCGGGGCGAAGGATTGGTGGAGGTTGACCACGGGATCTTATTCGGATGCGCAGCAGGCTGCGATTTCTTGGGATCAGTTTCGGGAGATGTTCAGTACCCGTTATGTTCCACGGGTTGAGAGTGAGAGGTTGGCTCAGGAGTTCTTGGAACTGAGGCAGGATTTAGAGTCATTGACGGAGATCACCAGGATGTTCACTGAGAGGGCGATGTTTTGCCCTGAGTTTGCTTCGGAGCAGGCTCAGATGTCCTGATATCTGAGTGTGCTCAAGAGGGATATCAGGTAGTTTGTGCCTATGCAGAGGTGCGAGACCTTACTGGAGTTGCAGGAGTCCGCTCGACGGCGTGAGTTGGAGATTGTGTTGTAGTTGAAAGAGGAGAGGGAGGCCCCGGCGCAGTCGCAGCCGGCGCCGAAACAGTCCAAGACCGTTGATTCCAGGCTGGGAAATCAAAGTAGCTGCACTTGCAAGAAGTGCGGGAAGGGTCGTACCGGAGTTTGTAGGTCTGGTGGTGCGTGCCGCAAGTACGGGAGAGAGGGGCATTACGCGAGGGATTGCCGTCAGTCAGCCCCGGTTCAGGATTTGAGGATTTTATATCATTTCCATCAGGTTGGTCACTTGAGGGCCAATTGTCCACAGCTTGTTGCTAGACCGGTGCAGGCTTCAGCACCGACACATTTGTGGATTACGGGTGGAGATCAGGGTGGAGCGGAGCCTCCGAGGACTCAGGGTCGCGCTTTTCAGCTCATAGCAGAGGAGGTCAGAGCAAAGCCGGATGCAATTGCGGGTATGTTTTCGTTTCATTGTTGTCTGGTTATCTGGTTATTTATGTAGTGTTGTATTTTATTCGGCGTTTTGCGTGTTTCATGGTTTGGTTGGGAGTGTTAGTAACTAGGAGTAGTAGGCGGTTAGCATCCAAGGGATTGATGGTCAGAATTCGGTTGTATGATCTTGTTGTCGGGTATAGCAATTGCGATTTGAGGAGTGCTCAGTTGAGGGTCGAACTCCCTTGGAGTTCGGGATGTGCGATGTCGGGATATGATTTCGTAAAGGTTACTTGCTTTAAAGGAAATTAGTTCATGGATAAGAGGAGTATGCTGAGTAGGGATGATTGATTTATGCCGGTTGAGTCACCGGTGATTGGTAGTCAGTGCTCTAAGTGGGGAGAATTGGAAAATTCTCAAGAGGATCGACAACCATTAGAGGTTGATTAGCTGTTTGGGAATCAGCAATGTTTCAGTCAGCCAAGAGTGTGGGTTGGTATGAGTAAGTGACAGACAAATGGGGGGAGGATACAGGCTAAGGTTTTTGTAAAAGGTAATTTGTTGTTGTAAGGCCTAGGATTAGGATGGGATCTAAGTAGATGGAATGGAGTTAGAGTTCGGAACCCCTAGAGGGCTGGAGCAGTATATACGGGAGAGATTCCCAGGAAGGATAGTTCGGGATGATGTAGGATAGTTTGAGCGGTCCGGGGAGACTGAAGGCCGATGGGCATACCAGTCAAGCCGAAGGCTCGGAGAACGGTCCAGACAGGCTGAAGGCCCTGGAGGGCGGTCCAGACATGCTGAAGGTTCTGAGAGTGGTCCAGATTAGTTGAACGCCTCGTAAGGCGGTCCAGTCATGCTGAAGACTCTGTATGTGTTGATAAATCTATATGAGGAGGTGGCTTGAGTACGTTGTGATGCAATAGCAACAAGTAGGTTTGGCCCCAGGTATTGATTATGTTAGTAAAGGTGGTGTATGGACTTCGATAGTCGTTGTGATCAGATTTAGAGTATATGTGATGCATGGAATAGCAGTTACTCTACAAGAGATAGTGTAGAGTGGGGTGTGAGCACCTTGGCACTTGTTGTTATGGAAAGGTCGTCGAGAAAGTTTCCTTGGATAAGGAAAGGGAAGGGAAAGTAGCTCCGAGAAGGAGTATTGGTTCACTACAGTGGAAGTAGTAGTGTGTATGTATGATTGAGAGTATTTCAATTATGGTTGTTGAGCACTGTGCTTGTGCTAGTGGTATGAAAGCACATCCGGATTGGGTGTCTGTTGAGGTTGCGGAAGAATTTCCGGTGGTGTAGAACCAAAGGAGTCCGGAAGGGATGACAGGATGGAGCCTTGGATTTTCAGTATGGTTGTGATCAGGAGGTTATGTATGTAACGGTAATTCATCCTGGGGATGTCTGGAGGTATCGTCAGTGAGTCGGGTTTTTCCAGCCCGAGGGTGTTGGATCAGGTGCAATATGAGTATGGAAGTGTAGTTGAGAGCTCATGGGAGCTGCTCAAGAGCTGTAGGATGTATTATCTTGATAGCACAGGAAGGAAAGAGTTGGATCAGAAAGGAAGCGGGATGAGTCCCAACGGAGATTTCAAGAGAGGTAACGCCAGTGGAGGAAAGGGATAGCAGTTTGGTACCGGTTCAGGACCCAGTGGTACATGGTGATATCCAACTCTATAAGGGGCAAGTGAGTGGGTAAGTTGGAAGGATGGAAGTATCATCGGGTGATACTTAGTTGATGTGGACATCATTAAAGAGAGAAACCGGTGGCCAGTTTGAAGCAGTTGTCGTGACTCTGTGAGGGGAGAGTTGGACTTCATCGTTTTTGATAGCAGTGTTTGCAGGAACCTGAGTCGGTTGAGACCAGGAGCTGTATTGTGGGAGTATCATCTGGGGTGTGTTGCTGCAGGCTTCGAGGACGAAGCCTAATTTAAGTGGGGGAGAATTGTAACACCCCGATTTCAGAAGTGCAAGTTTAGGGTTCTTAGTGTAAATAAGGAAGGTCGACACGGCGAGTCGATGGATAGACTCGGCGAGTCAAGTCACGATTCTGGTCATGTGTTAAGTGACCAACTCGGCGAGTCGGAAGTTGGACTCGGCGAGTTGGTGTTGAAGGGAGAAAAGCCTAATTCCGGGAGTTATGCCCTATATAAGGCACATTATAGCCACCCTCAGCCTCTTTACTGCCGATTTTGAGTTTAAGAAACCCTAATTAGTGTGTGTGAGCCTCCATTGTTAAAGTTTAAGCTTGGAAGAAGGATTTAAGAGGAGAAAGTTGATGGGTTTTGAGCATTCTAACACTTCCTAAGTGTACATGCAACCCTAACAACCTTGAATCTATGTTTTCATTATATACATGCAAATTTCTATTTCAAGGTTATTTCCTAACTAGCATGGCATGGGGAATATATAAAACATAAAGCTAGTAGAAATACATACCTTGTTGTTGCTTGGATTCCTTCAAGACTTTGTGAGCCTAGCACCCCAAATGTTGTGCCTCAAATGCTTTACACAACACTACAACCTTGGAATAACTAGAGAGAATACTTCTACACTTCAAAATCTGCTATGCCCTCACAAGAATACTCTAGTCTCGATTTTGATAGCCATGGGGTCCCTTTTATAGTGGTGTCACAATTAGGGTTTCATCATGAAGACTCATAATTGTCATGACTCCTCCATTCTCATGACCCATGGGTTTGTAACTCCCATGGACTATCCATGGAGCTCCAAATAGTTATATCCGTAACCCATAAACCATGGATCATTTAATCCACTATAAAAGTTTAGATGATTGTGATAATCAACCCCATATATTTAATTAGTTTCAACTTGATCACCAAATTAATACTTAAATTAATATTTGATCAAGACTAATTAAATAATACTATTATTAATATATTAGAAGTTATAATATATTAATAATCATAAGTGCCTTATTCTCTCATTTTGTGTATCCAAGTATTGCAATGCCATGCAACCTAAATGGACCATGTCGGGTCGGGTCAAGTACATACCAAATAAAGTTATGGACTTAAACACTATATCCAACAGTCTCCCACTTGGATAAGTCTAATGACTATATTTGCAAATATGACTTCAACATCCAACTAGCAATCGTAGCTCTTTTAAGTCTCTCGGAACTAAGATGATGATGATACGCCATTTAAGATAAGTGATCATATAATCCTCTGCCCTCAAGATATCAGCCGGACAAACACATGGAACATGGTCTTACTTATTTTCCAGCATTTGTTTCTCGATCTCTAATTTTTGCTTCAACATAGAACTAAATTGAACACATCAATTAGGTTCTGACCGGGCCCGGTACATAAGTCAAAACCAAATCATCGAGGGGCCCAGATATCGCTTCTATTTCTAGAAGGAACATATAAACTTTGACTGATATGCTTGTACTAACTACTTGTTGAATTATTCACGAAGGCACGTTTTATAACATCGAGTTACCAATGCGTTTTCGTACAATCAATTAATAACCAACTCATAGTCAACAACTCATATCTCTAGGTTTGAGGATTTATATGATATTACCGTCTGACGATCACTCGAGATAAATTTCATGAAGTGATGCAAGTGAGCGTGGGTTGAATCCAATACTCAGTCCTTATGAGTACTCATGAATGTTGTAGCAACCATTGCATTGTCTAAAGCACTTTAGACAAATCATACAAGCCAAATTCATGACAGTCTTGATTCATATCTACTTCCAACATATGACTGACTGTGGATGGTTTGAATAACTTAGTCATTCAGGAAGAATGGTCTAGTTATTCTGGAAGTCAAAACATGCAAAGTGAAACACAAGAATAATACTTAATCCTGTATGGCCTTAACACTTTGAGTGTAAATAAAACACCTTTATCTAAGCACCATATGGATTACTCATTATTCATGTTTTGATTAATCCACTTAATACTTGAATTAAAACAATAGTCATGCCGTCCTCCAAGCATGCACACTATGTTTTTCCGAACAATAGTTATGCCATACTCCAAGTATGCACACTATGTTTACATATGGTCCTCTCTTTGTGAAATAGATCAATTCACAATATTCTAATGATGCTTATTTCACAATTCCAATCCTTGTTGTAAATGCAAGAATACCAAACTCTTGCCATTTACTATAATCTGTTACATTCTAAACTTATATGCAATGATCCCCTTGTAATGACTATGCACAGAAGTCACAAAGACTTGGCAACAGACATTACAAAGCATTCCAATGGAAAACAATTCCATGGAAATGAAGTCTCAAATTCAAAGTACATTCCTTTGAACATCCTTCTTAGCATTAAGTTCTTTAATCTTACACAGATTCAAAGAATAACTTCCATCTATGGATACAATTCCATATTACCATTTTGACCATCACTTCTGAACACGAGTTTCCTCTTTTCAAAATATGTCAATATGGTCCTTACTCTATACTTCCAATTGTCCATGAGTAACCAATCTTTGGTAAACCTTAGATTGTCCTCGACAATTTTGCTTAATCATTTTAGTCATTTCCAGTTCTATTCCTTTTTCCATCTTAATGCCCTAGGCATTTGGAAAATTTAGAATTGATGAATATTATAGCACATGTAATCAAACCTATACCCAAAGCATATGGGACATGATTTATGCTATAAATTTTTTTTTTATTTGCCATGTTTTTCATAATTCGAACTATGAAGAGGGATGCCGTAATCATAATTGAATTTTGAGAACACCACATATATAGAATTTCCTTATGCTGAACCATTCCAGCATAACATTCATATATATTCTTGACTAAAGTAGATTAAATTCTCAATCTAAGCTTGTAGAATTGGAGTGAAGTATAAAATTCTCTCCCTTAATTATAGCAAAACAACTTTTTCATGGCGAATTTTTGTTTTCTATAATTAATATTGCTGACTTGCAACACTTAACATAATAATCATGCTCCCACTAGCATAATGATTATTATCTTACTAGCATAACACTTATGCTCCCACTAGCTTGGACATGTATCCAGAGACCAACTGGACTTTTAGAAACCAACACTTTATTGACTTTTCTACCAAAGTTTAGATTTCTGATACGTAATTTCTTTGATAAGACTTTATCAAAACCATACACCTTTCCTTAGATAGCTCACTTGTGTGTCTAAACAATTATGAAGAGGGATGACGTAATCATAAAGTTTAGACCTTTTGTCATTCTCACAATTGCTATCTACTCAAAATCTACTTAGTGAAAGACTTTCCTTACCATCATTTTCATGAATTGAAGAGAAACCTTATGACACTTAGTTTTTTTTATGGTGTATATGTTCCTATCCATGTGAATTTGTCATACCCATAATCAAAAGACAAGGTTAGTGACAAATCCAAACTCATATAGACTGAACTTGTTCAATCTTAATTTCTTGCCACCTGGTAGCATAATGCCCACCATTGCTTCCGGGTTGTTATGTAAATAATTGAGAACTCATAGATCTCACAAGCATAATCAACTTTTAACTGGAATTGACACATAAATAAGAAAATGTCAACACGATAGGCTACAAACCTCAAGTCATGGGCTAGCGATTAACAAAACTCTTGATTAGCTCTTGAACTATTTCAGAATCTTTTAGACTCCCACTGTCCTCTTGACATATAAGACTTCTCTTTGTCAAGAACCATTCCTTGACAAAACAAATATTCAAGAGCTAGTGCGGATTCTTATCAAGTTAAACACTTTTCACTATTGGTCTTAGTTGGTCTTTGTTTTATCCAAAACATCACAACTAAACAACCTCAAATGTACAAGAGTAGGACACATCTTACTCTACATTTGATAAGTGTTATAAACTTTCTGAAGATTATGTCACTCAATGGCTCAATCTTGGAGTATGACTCTAAGATTTGATTTTGATGTATGATTTATCTTTTGATTTAACCATTTTAACAACTCATGATTCCTCTCCTTAGCCAAACAAATGAACTAAGGTGTCCTTAGAGGATCAATTGTGATATGGTTTCATAATCACTAAGATAATCATAAAATAAAATACTCAAGTACTCTCCCATCTCTTCAGATTGGAGAAGCTTTTATCTTTCTGCCTTATTTGATTCTTCTTACTCATTCTGTCTATCATTGAAACTCTTCAATGATCCAGAATTATACTTAAACTTGTAAGTATAACCATATTTACTAAAATTTAGTAAATCATAATGAATAATCTTATCAACCTTTGTGGTGGATCTAACCAGCACACAACCAAGTGTACCCAATCTTTTAGTCCTTCACTTGACTCACATGTACATGTGAACACGGAATTAGTCTTAATTTCCCAAAGGTGAAAACTTCTCATTCATCATACAATACAAGTTGCATGATTCCAAGTTTCTATCTAACTGAAACTTGGGTGATGAGAATCTTTCCTTATTTGGTAAATTATGATACTACCACAAATTAAAGAATCAAATCCATTTTCAAATATTGCTATTAATGGAAACATATAATCAACAATTTTTCACAAATGCCATTGTAAGGATACTTAAAATAAATAAAATCAAAACTTTTCATTTATTTTAAAACTTTGTGAAAAACTTATAATAGAAAACCTTGTTGTTATCTATTCCTAAGCAATATGTCTCAACTCTTAAGTAACAACTCAAAATTCTGATCACTGAACCATGCGATCAAAAACCCTCTCTGCGATCAGAATCAGCATATACTTCCTTTAAGTTTCTTCACTTTTCTTTGATTCTTAAAACATCAACATGTGACCCAGTCACATCATGCAATAAGAATCTCATAATAGAAACTTAATAGAGTTATACAATGGAGTTTACCTAAAGTAGAGTCAAACATTTGACTATACTATCCTTATGGACTTTTAGGTAAATTTGGCAGCTTCACAACCAATGCCATTCCTTTGGCAACAGAACCCTATGGACTCTTTGGAAACGGTACACGGGACTATCACAGACTTAGCCTTTCTCTTTACCATTTGGTCAACCGAGTAGACTATGGCCAATCCCTTTCAATTGGGAAGAGAAAGGTTTTCAGTACTCCCAATGTTACCATTGTCAATGTCCATGGAAGTTTGAGAAGTTGATCTTCCAATTAAGTTTTGCTTTACCAATGCTCCAAATCATTGCTGATTCAGCATCATCAAGCAAATAGGTAAGATCATTACGGGTCATGTCGTGATCTGTCATCAGGGAGTGACTAAAGAACTAAGTCAACAGCCAGCTACCTTGAGACTTTGACACCCGACTCTCCCGGCTTGTCAAAATGGGACTTAATCTCCAAGACGTAAGCACATATAGACTTTGTTTGCCTATAGGGATTGAGTGACTTAGAACTTATCATGTATTGAAATGTCACACCCCGAAACCGATAGCGGAAACGTTCCGGGGCGGAGGACATCATGCAAAGTATCACAACCAATGTACATAGTAAGCGTAGTAAACACAACCATTATATTACCTAGAAGTATTTACATTTGTTCGAAAGTAAAGTTATACATGATTATAGATATATAAATCCAAAATGAACAAAAGTAAAGACGAGACTGCTAAAATGCTCCGTCTTCTCCAAAAGATTGTGGGGTACCTGTCTAATGAGGACCTGAGAATACAAGCAACATTAAAATATCAGCATAAAGCTGATGAGTTAATAAGTGGTTTGTTTCTGTAAAAGAACAAGTTTCCTTTGGTTTTCTAAAAAAGTTGCTATCCAAGAAAATCCCATATTTTCTTACAAGAAAAGTCTAGTTATCCATTGGTTATACATCCTAGTTAAGAAAGTCAAGTTATCCCAGGAAAAACCCTTATTTTCCTTAAAAGTTGGTTGGTTATCCATGCACGAATATCAAATATCTACTATACTTAACAAGAATTTTATTTTCGAATCTCTAATTTCGCTCAGAGGAGTATATATTAATAGACGTATTTTCGAAACTCTGGTTTTACTCAGAGGATAATATTAGACTAAATTTTGAAGCTCTGGTGACACTCAAAGACGTACACTAGCTGTATTTTCGAAGTTCTAGTGCCATCCAAAGGCATATTTTAGACGTATTTTCGAAGCTCTGATGACACTCAAAGACGTACATTAGTTGTGTTTTCGAAGTTCTAGTGCAATCCAAAGGCGTATAATATTAGTAATAATCCTATTTTATGATTAGCGTCAATCCTTCGTAAATTATAAAATATAATATAAATTATAACATTTTATAATGAGATCTATAATTAATCTGAAAGCTAACTCTACAAGTTAAACGGTTGGTCAATACAGTTTCAACATTAAAAGCATACGGAATATGAAACATTTCAAATGGAATAATAAATTTGAGTACAAGATATCCTTGTACTTTTTCTTGTATCCCCCCCCTGAAAACATTGAAAAACACGGAAAAAGGTGTAGCGGTATGAACTCACCAGTCGAGAAATGTGCTGGTTAGGATGCTAAGTGTCAGTTCGGGGCTTGAATACACGCGAGGTTCCTATGTAACATGAGGAGATACACAATTGTATCTAATTATACTTTGAACCACTTATTAATTGAGATAGTATACTCCGAGACGCGGAAAACACTTTATTTCACGTGTTGGAAGTGATCCGGATAGCATCTAAGGGTGTGTAGGGCCTAGATAAAGAGTTTACTCTTCAAGGGTAAACTCTTTGAGGAGTTTACGGCCCATTGACCATATCCCCATGAGTTTACGGCCGTAAACTCATGGGTGGTGTGTTCTTGGATGCTAAATGGTCCTATAATGCACAAGGGAAGGTTCTAGGGTTGAATCAAAGGCTTAGGAAGTGATCGGGACTTGAATTGACCTTGGAAAGGAGTTTATGGTTTATGAAGGTGTTCTTGGTGAGTTTACTGCCATAAACACATGAGTTTACGGCCGTAAACTCATGTTTGCACATGATTCATGTGTTATGGTGCTTGTAGGTTAAGCATACAAAGTTCTAGACCCAAATCTATGCCATACAAGGTGTTAGGGGAACTTTGACACTCTTTAGAGGTGTTTATGGTCTAAGAAGGGGTGTTTACGGTCCAAGAATGTTCTTGGGCCATAAACTCAAGTTTACTCCCCAAATGGTAAGATTTTGGTGTTCTAAGTCAATTCCTGCAAGTCCAAAGGTCATAACTAAGCACTAGAAGTGATTTGGAAGGGTTTTGGGGCTTCAAAACCCTCTTATAGGAGTTCATGGTTTGGGGAGATGTTCCCAAACCATATACACATGTTCTTGATGCATTTGAATGGTTTAAACACGAATTTGCATGATAAACAAGCTTAATAACAAGCTAGGATAGATTACTTACCAATTTGGAGCTTGAAAGGGGTGTTTTTGGATCAAACTCGACTTTTAGAGAGAGAGAGAGTAGAGAGAGAAAACTACGAGGGTGGGCAAAAGGCTTTAAATGAAGGTCCACTCACCCTTATATAGGTTTTGAGTTTGTGGCCAAGTGGGAATCCACCCAATACCGACGTTAAACGGGGCTTTTGGTCGTACCCGATTAATTGCCGTAACCCGACTTAGTCGTAACTAAAATATTTCCAAATAAATAAAGAGGGTATTTTACGCATTTCTAATGGGTTTGGAAACTCATGAGTTCATAATAAAAAGTCCCACTTTAATTAATTTAAACCAAAAGTTAACGGAAAAATTGGAATACGAACGGTTTTATTAACGGGAACTGTTTATACTAACGGAAAGTTTTCGGATTGTCACATGAAACTTGTGGGATAGGGAGATTTATTGGAGGAGGTGGAGGAAGTGAAGTATGATTTCCAGTCCCACTAATGCACAACAAAGGGATTGATCTTTTACCTTGGTTGACATTTGGGATATCATCTTCATAAGGAAGCTTCTTCCTAAAGATTTGGGAAGACCATAGCTGTCTAAACTAGACATCTATAATGGGAGAAATTCAAGTTAGTTGATTTAAAGTCCTTAATATAACACCCAATATGAAATATTAAGGCTGGGATCCAACAACCTATTTATAACTGGAAGAGGGATGTCGTAATCCAAGTTATAAAATAGTTGAAGGTAGGTAAATGACGATTTACCAATTTCCACCATGAAAAATGAAATATAATTAAGTTTTAATTGGATTTGAAACTCCTAGATCTTTTGAGATACATTGAACTTTCAATGGCATGTTTGAATCTAGATTGAGCCCTCTCAAGTTTGTGACTAGGATGCCGAGGATCACAAACAAGGTATGAATAACCATACAAATTGACTTGGTACCCTCAACAATATTACCTAATCGATGTGCCGGTTAGCCACACAGCTCCACCGATCTATAATAAGGTCAAGTTACCCCTTGCCACACTTACTAGTCCTTGTTAGTGTGCCAATTAACCACAAATGCTCCACTAACGACTTGGTAAGGTACAAAGTGTAATTTTATGGGTTAGCACTAAATTCACATTTTCCTAAAGTAACTAAGATTAGGAATTATTAAGGTATAGTTACTTTATAATTTCATTATACTTTTAATGAGAATTAAGGTCCTATCCTACCTTTTTCGGCTAACAACCCTCCACCAGTCAAGGAAGCGGTAGGTGAGAGTGGACACCCATTAAACACGATTTTATAGGCAGTAACCTTATACCCCCTTATAGACCGGCTTCGTGAATGAGGCCTACTAATGGTAAGACTGACTTATTCTTATACATATCTATATAATTAAAATTATAATAATAGTATAAGGGTGTATTTTAAACATTTAAAATACATGGTGGTTTAATCTATTAATTAAACTATACTCTTCATTTTAATTAAACATAAACCATGTCTTTATGAAATTATTAACTCTTTTAATTAAACACTTTAATTAATTTAATGAAGTACATAAAGTTTGAATTTTTAACCTTTTTTTTTAAAAAAAAATAAGGTTTAATTTGGAATTAAAGTGTAAGACTTTACAAATTCCAAAACTTGATGGCAAGTTTTGAAACTATTTCAAGACTCTTCAAATTTGTAACTAATGAGTTTTAATGGTTCATAAAGTTGAAGACTCTTCATTTTATGAAACCTACTATTCTTTAATGACAACTTTTAAAGAAGTGACTTTTGGTTATCCATGACTTGAGGACAAGTTATGGACACCATCATTGTCATTAAGATCATGAATTAAACACACATGGAGGTTACACATAATTCCTATGATCTTCTAAAAACTCATAAGAACACAAATTCATGTCAAGCAATTTCAAGAAATCATATAAATATATACAATACTTGAAAATTGATAAAAGTCATGTAAAATAGGTTAACAAAATCATTACCACTTTGAAATTTTTTTTTACAAGTCCAAAACAGTTTGGGTCTTTGGGATAATGATTTTAATCCATTTCCAGCAACAAAACTCGAAAAACTTCCCAACACGCTCCTACTCGTCGAGTGCAAGAACCTACTCGACAAGTAGGATGAATTTGTTCATGGACTTGGCGAGTCCTCCCCATGAACTCGACGAGTCCAGTAGCCAGTGAGCAGATTTTTCGATTTTTAAGCAGTTTTACATCAATTATATAGAAAACAATCCTAGTCTCTGATACCACTGATGGGTTTTGAGCATTCTAACACTTCCTAAGTGTACATGCAACCCTAATAACCTTGAATCTATGTTTTCTCTATATACATGCAAATTTCTTTTTCAAGGTTATTTCCTAAATATCATGGCATGGGGAATATATAAAACATAAAACTAGTAGAAATACATACCTTGTTGTTGCTTGGATTCCTTCAAGACTTTGTGAGCCTAGCACCCCAAATGTTGTGCCTCAAATGCTTCACACAACACTACAACCTTGGAATAACTGAAGAGAATACTTCTACACTTCAAAATCTGCTATGCCCTCACAAGAATACTCTAGTCTCGATTTTCCTAGCCATGGGGTCCCTTTTATAGTGGTGTCACAATTAGGGTTTCATCATGAAGACTCATAATTGGCATGACTCTTCCATTCTCATGACCCATGGGTTTGTAACTCCCATGGACTATCCATGGAGCTCCAAATAGTTATATCTATAGCCCATAAACCATGGATCATTTAATCCACTATAAAATTTTAGATGATTGTCATAATTAACCCTATATATTTAATTAGTTTCAACTTGATCACCAAATTAATACTTAAATTAATATTTGATCAAGACTAGCTAATTATATAATACTATTATTAATATATTACAACTTATAATATATTAATAATCATAAGTGCCTTATTCTCTCATTTTGTGTATCCAAGTATTGCAATGCCATGCAACCCAAATGGACCATGTCAGGTCGGGTCAAGTACATACCAAATAAAGTTATGGACTTAGACACTCTATCCAACAAAAGTTAGAAGATCAAGAGGCTAGCATCGGGAGATCATTGTAGATCCGGAATCTACTCCTTCTTGGGCACATTTATGAGGTAACAAGTTGTTACCTTGAGTTTTCTCCTTCTACATCCATTCTTGGTTGTTGTTTTGGGAATTTTAGCTTGATTGGAATCCATTTCGGGTTTAGAGGTTAGATAAGAAGTTGCAACTTCAGATCTAGGTTAATAGTGAGCCATGGAAGCTTAAAGCATCAACCTTGTGGCTTGATTTAGAGTATCTTTGTCCCAAAACCCCCTTGTAGCTTGTTTGGAGGTTGTTGAGCCTTTTCGTGCATGTAAAGTTGGAAACTTTATGCGTGAATCTGGCCCTAGGAGTCCAGATCTATCTATTGGAAGCAATGAAATGGAATGAAATCGTCTGAATGAAGATGTCACGTTTGGACTCGGCGAGTTGGAAGAACAACTCGGCGAGTCTGTTGAAGACTGCCTTGGACCCGGCGAGTCTGTTCTTGGACTCGGCGAGTCTGGTCGTGGAACCCTAACCTTTTCTGGTTAAGCTGTGAATTGGTGAGTCGATGGATGACTCGGTGAGTTGAGCGGGAAGGGACTCAGAGCTCATTGGACTCGACGAGTCTTGGGGAGACTCAACGAGTTGAGTCATGGCTTGGGAGTTTCTGAGCATAGGAATTCGACGATTCAAAGGGTTGACTCGGTGAGTAGGGTCAACCAGGAAGGTTGACTTTGACTGAGGAGTTTAACTAGGACCAAGGGTTGACCAGTTTGACTTCCAAGGGTATTTTGGTAATTATTGGTGTTTATTGGTTTTGCTTATTTGGTAATGATCAGTGGTGGAGTTTGTGCTGGTGGTCGGAGCAGCGTGGTCTTATTTCTTCAAGTCGGAAGTTGCAGGTGAGTTATCCTCACTATACTTACAGGGTCTACGGCACCAAGGCCGACCCTTTATCGGATGGAAGTCTGGGCATTGTTTGTTATGTTATTGCTTTGCTATGTTTGTATCATGGTAATTAGGATAATGCTATGTTAGAGACCCGGTTAAGGTCAGTATCCTATTATATAGGATGATGCTATGTTAGAGACCTGTTTAAGTTCGGTATCCTGGTATATAGGATGATGCTATGCTAGTGACCGGTTAGGTCGGTATCCTGGTTAGGATGTTGCTATGTTATGTGATATGTTGGATCAGTTTGATTAGTTGCGTGATGTTATATGATTATATGTTTATGTGCACATGGTTGTTGGATTGGGGCTGGGTTGAGGCGGGTCCTACTTTGTTTTGTAGGCCAACATACCCAGGGCGGACCGGTTAGACTGAAGGCATGGGGAGCAGTCCGGATATGCTGAAGGCCCCAGAGGGCGGACCAGACGTGCCGAGGCTCGGAGAGTGGACCGGACAGACTGAATGCCCGGTGCAGGCGAACCATTCATACTGTAGACTCAGAGGGTGGAGCAGGTGGCCTGAAGGCCCGGAGCGGGCGAACCAGTCATACTGTAGACTCGGAGAGAGAGTGGACCGGGTGGACTGAAGGCCTGGTGCAGGCGGACCAGTCACACCGTAGACTCGATATGCATGGATGTTCTGTTTATGTTGTGATTTGATATGTGTGTGGTATTGTGGTTGGTATTTTGGGGGTAACTCACTTAGCTTTCAGGCTTACAGTTTCAGTGTATTGTTTCAGGTACTTCAGGAGACAGTGGCAAGGTGAAGGCGTGATCGTACCGCTCCTCAGTTTTATGTTGATGTCCTGGGATACTCTGATAATAAATGAGTTGGAAACCTTTTTGTAATAACTTAATGAATATGGGTTGTTTTTTTTTTGAAAAGTTTAAATTGGTTGTAAATTTTTGGATGTTACAGCTCCTCATGCAGCTCCGGGGTCTTGGAATAAACCGGGATGTCATCGATGAATACAATCACAATCCAATCCAACATCGGTCGGCACACGCAGTTTATGAGGTCCATGAACACGAATGGAGCACATTGGTGAGACCAAAGGGCATCACCACGAACTCGTAATGACCATAACAAGTTTAAAAGGCCATCTTCTGCACGTCTTGATGGGTTTTGAGCATAACTACAAATCTTATGTGTTCATGCAACCCTATAATTTTGGATCTAGGTTTTCACTAGTTGAACATGCAAACTTGAATACAAAAGAGAAACCCTAATATGCATCAATAAAATTCAAAATTAACCTAATATTAGGGCTTAGATACACACCTCAATTCTTATGTAGTAATAACAATTAGCTTGTGTAGATCTTGAACTCTTGAGAGCAAGTGCCTTAAATGTGACACCTCTAATGGCTTACAAACACACTTTGCAAGAGGATGAAAGGAGAGAGGAGGAGATATCACCATAATTTCGATTCTATTAGGGTTAAAGACCAGTGGCCGAAAACCCCAAGGGTTAGGCTCCTTTTATACTTGAGGTTGCTTAGTCCCAAAGCTAGGGTTTGCAGGTGGAAAACCTGATTTCTTGCTTAAGGCCTAAGAAGTTCATTGACTCCTCATCTAGAAGCCTTGGATGAAAACTTATAGGGCCTCCTTATAATTTTCGTCCACTCCTATCTAAGGAGTCCAAGAGCCCTATTTCACAACTATCCATTAAATGCAAAACAACCCATGTACTTTTAATTAATTCCTTTAATCCCAAAATTATTTCCAAGTTAATTTCTGATTAAATATTAATTAAATAACATGATTTCTAATTAATATATTATTTTCATAATAACATATCAATAAATCATTCATATCATTTTATCATTCCGAATAATAAATTCAACTTCTTTCCAAAAGTCATCCTGTCAAGTTCCAAGAGTGAAGGCAACCCAAAAGGACTGTGCTACTATCAGTTCAAGCATATACTAATTATAGTTATGGGCTAAGATACCTAATCCAACACATCTTCCTCTCTGACCCTCATCTAATGATAACCCTAGTGGCTGAGCATAAGACCGGCCCACACTAAGCGCCCTCTCCATGGACCACTAACTCTCTCCCACTTGGGGTCCTAACACACACCATCTCACGCTCGCAATCAATCACTGCCCCACTTGGGCTCAGCCAATCCATCCCCACTATAACCTTGTTCCTGCACAAATGAATACGAACCAAGTCAATTGGATACTCCTCGCTTAATATCTCTAAAACACAATCTCGATGAACCCTTGATACCTGGACCGATCGATTTTTCGAAATCTCAACCTCTAATGGACAATCCAGTTCCCTGGGAGCTCCAACAAACCTCTTGCTAAGCGCAAGAGATACGAAAGATCAGGTAGCCCCCAAATCAAACAATACTAACGCAAAAATACCGTTTACAAGGAACGATCCTAAAACAAAGCACACACACACACACACACACACATATATATATATATATATATATATATATATATATATATATATATATATGCAAAGAAATTAACATAAATACAAAGTTAAGGAGAAAAGACATACCCGACTCCACATTTGGTGCACCACACGCCTTCTCGACAGTCAGCTAAAAAACCCTGCTCCTCACAACAGAAGCATTAGCCTTGCCCTGGCGGACATCAATGATTCGTAGGGTCACTAGAGCAGGTGCTACTACCGGTCCATCTGATGCTGATCTCGAGCAGTTGGCCTTTTTTTGGTCCCTCTGATTGTAATCAAAGCAAATCAGATGTGATGCTTGGGTGGTGGTGATAAAAATAGTACAATTCTTGCTAAATTGCCCTATCTTTTCGCACTTGTAGCATCCCGAACCACCCGCTCTACAAACCCCATAATGCGACCTGCGCCATTTTCCACAACGACTCTAGCCATGCAAGCCTTTCAACCTAGAGTTGAACCCCTTGGGTTTCTTCGCCGAAACCCGAATCGTCTGCCCATGCCCCACCTTCCTCTTTCCAACGCCTTGGATATCATTGCATCCATATTCGGGTAGGCAGAAAAAACTAATTAACTCCCTGATGTTAGATCTCAACATTCAAGGTATCAGGTCTTCATCATATCCTCATCAACTGTATATTGGGCTACCAATAAAACCCTCTCCCTGAATTTGGCAGTGATCTCCAATCACAATAATATGTAATCCAACACATTCATCCAATAATTAGCAATTACCAACAGAATTTCCTAAAGAACAATGCATGCAACATTCGAGCATCAGGCAATTCAACTCAAAACATACCCTATACAGGCCATCCTAACAAGTAACTGATCTGATATTAGCATGTGAATATATAAGCTTAACAAATAGGCACATCGAGACATCTCTCCCAGCATCCTATCATACAATTCTGACCAGATCCCTAGCCCATAATCTAGCATGAAAATTCTCAGATCATAGCATAAAACATATAACTTTTATGGGTATTTTGGGAAGACTTACTTGAGCTCGGCTGATTGCACGCATCGCATCCCTTTTCTTTTATTAAAATCCATACATTAAAATGTTTCTTTTTATGGAAAAATCTACCAACCCCTTGATTTGAGTCTAGGCACACCCAAGAGTATGCTTGAATCCCTCAAACCAAGGCTCAGATACCAACTTGTAACATCCCAAAAATACAGATAAAATTTAGTTTTTAAATTCATTCAAAACATACGATACTCATATCAAAATAGTTAAAGTGAATCATAGCAACATGTTATCAGAGAACAAATTCCCAAAATCTCAAAATGGGGAAACCATACGGGTTATGCGAAGCGATCAGGTCGGACCCTTCCCCTTCGAACTGGAAGTACATGAAACACAAAATAAAAACTGTAAGCAGAAAGCTTAGTGAGTTCACCCAAAATACCACATACCATACAAACATACAACCAAGCATATATGGGTGATTGCACTCCCTTTCAGTCTATTTCAACCGAATACTATCAAGCATATATGGGTGCTTGCAATCCCCTTCAGTTTATTTCAATTGGATATTATCGAGCATATATGGGTGCTTGCAATCCTTTTTGGTCTATTTCCCTAGGATACTAGGTCTATTTCATCCCTATCACTACCATATAATATGTTAACAAGAATCACAGAGTCGTCAAGAAAATACAAGCATAACTGACAGTTGTCACGAAGACAATCATCATACTACATAATAAACTAGTAGGTTGGCATTGGTGCCTTCGACCTACAAATACAGTGAAGGAAATTCATTTCAAACTAAAGGTATCAAATTGCACTCAGCGGATTACTCGCGAAATCCTATCCCTAAAGTACAAGTATAAAACCCTAATTAGAAATTAGGCCAATATTCTAACACGAAAGTCCAAACCCTCATTACTAACTTTAAGGCAAAATGGGTTTCTTCACCCTTGCCTCATTAGGCCTTCCTCCCACCAAGGCCCAAATCCATACAAGCCCAAAAAGTCATCCAAGCCTAACCACAAGGCCTTTAAGGCCCAATATGGCCTAAGAGTACCCAACATGACCTAAAGCCCACAAATACCTTACGACAACTGGTGGTACTGAGGCCAAAATTTAAACAAGTCAAAATCCCAAAAAAACTCGAGCCCAAAAATCTTCTAAGTCCAAAGACTACGTACGTGTGGCGTACATGGCTCATAGGCCCAACGTATGCTGATGACGATCCGAAATCGGGACGTTAGCCCAATACACGCAATGTACTCTAGAATACGCCCGATGTACTGGCCAGTCAGTCCAAACTTGCACCCAAGTCTTAATCCATTAAGCGCTAACATCTAAAACTTAGATCCAAGCTCATAATAGTGTCTTCAGATATATAGTTTCCAAATTTAAGCACTCGCATGCCTTAATGGGACTCAAACCATGATTTAATCCCTATAACTCTCAAAGGTGGTCACTAACACATGCATGATTGAGTCTTAACCTCCAAGATATAATTTTTAGGAATGCATGTTGGATTAGTGTCTAAGTCCATAACTATTTTGGGATGTACTTGACCCGATGGTGCATGGTCCTTTTGGGTTGCCTTCACCAAAACAACTTGATTGGAGAAATAAATGGAGAGAGAGGTAATTATGATTTATTAATATGTTATAAGAATAATATATTAAAGGAAAAATCATATTTGTTTAATTAATATTGGTCAATAATTAATTTTGTGATCAAGTGTAATTAATTAAACTAGAGGGGCTGAATTGTAATTATGTGATAGTTCCAAAATAAGGTAAGGATTATCTTAAATATAGGGTGAACGAATTTAAGGTGATAATGCCTTAGAATTCGACTAGGATAAGGGTTTCTAAGACTTATCTTATGGTTGCTTGGTGGGCAAGCAACTAGATAAGGATAAGGACTAAAACCCTAATCTTTACACCTATATAAACCCCCTAAGGCTCATGAATTCGTCCAACCCTTCCCAAGAAGTCCTAAGGACGAATTCCTACCTCTCTCCTCTCTCTTTATACCTTCTCCATTTTCTCTTGGTGTTTGTAAGCCATTAGAGGAGTGACACTTGTGACTCTAAGCCTTCCAAAGTCAATTCAAGGAGGAATTGGGATTGTTATTACTACATAACAATCAAGGTAATATCATAAACCTAATTATATGTTAATATCGATTTCCATATGCTAGAATTAGGGTTTATAGTCTTGGATTCAAAGCATGTACAATAGAGAAACCTAGATCCAAGCATTAGGGTTTGTATGAACACATATGATGTCTTATGACCAAAACCCATCAGTGGTATCAGAGCCATGATTGGTTTCTATTGTATTGATGCCTTGTATGTTGAAAAAAATTCGATTTTTGTGGTTCTGCCTCTTGAACTCGGCGAGTACCACAGTGTACTTGGCGAGTAGGCCTCAACTCGGCGAGTACAGTGTGGTACTCGACGAGTTCGAGCGTCAGATGGAGCTATATCCGGGATTTCTTGCTGTGTTTGCTTAAGGATAGTTACCTTATCATGTTAGATCAATATAAATCCGATTTTATGATATATTTGACTATATTATTGATCTAATTAAAGATATTTATCAATTAATAAAATATTTATTTCCTTATGTGATAATTAATTAATTATTTTGACTTAATTGGTAAATTGTTTTGCAAGAAACCGTTAAAAAAATCAAATATGGATAATTATGTAATTAAATGTTAATTTAGATTATTTATTATTTGATCCTTGTGCTTTGAAAAGTTTCATATTTTCCCCTTTAGGTTTTATAGTTTAAATTTGAACCCAAAGGTTTTGTTGTTTTGAAATTTAAATAGTTGAAACCCTAATGTTTTGAAAAAGGTTTCAAAACTTGCCCTCAAGTTTTGGAATTTAAATTTTGATTAATAGTTTAATTTTGATGTATATTTCAATTCTAAACACTAATGTGTTGAAATGTTTCAAAACTTGCCCTCAAGTTTTGGAATTTAAAAGTTGATTAAAAGTTTAATTAGGAATGTTAAATTCTAAAACTCTAGTATAGTTTTGAAAAGGTTCAAATCACACCCTTATGGTTTTATTAATTAATTAAGGTGTATAATTAAAAGAAGTTTAATAAATCCATAGAAGTTTAGGTTTACAATTTAATTGAATTAAAAGTATAATTGTTAAATTAGACCACCCAGTATTTTGAAAGTATAAAATACACCCTATACTATATATAACATTAAAGGTCTAACATTATATATATGTATAAGTAAAAGTCAGTCTTACCGTTAGTAGACCTCATTAACGAAGTTGGTCTATAAGGGGTGTTTAAGGAAATTGCCTATAAAACGGCAATTGAATGGGTATCCACTCTTACCCACCGCACTCTTGACTAGTGGAGGGTCGTTAGCCGAACGGGTAGGATAGGACGAAACCTTCCATTATAAGTATAATGAAGTATAAAAGTAACTAAATGTTTTTCAAAAAAATTCTCAATCTTAGTTACTTAGGCAAAAGTGAATTGATGCAATTCCATGAAATTACACTTTGTGCCCTTGCGAAGACGTTAGTGGAGCGTGTGTGGTTTACCGGCACACTAAATGGTTCTAAGCAAAGGTAGCAAAGGGTGACTCAATGTTTGTCATAGTTTGGTGGAGCGTATGTGGTTTACCGGCACATCGAATAAGTGACTGTAACATGTGAGGGCACCATGTAAGTTTGCATGGTTATTCACACCCGCTTTGTGATCCTCGGCATCCCAGTCATAAAAAAGAGGGGCATATCGAGATTTAAACATGCCATTGAAAGTTCAATGAATCTCAAAGGATCTAGGAGTTTTCATAGATTTAAAACTTAAGTTTCTTTTTCATTTTTTCGTGGTGGAAATTAGTGAATCGTCATTCACTTACCTTCAAATATTCTTCAATTAGGGTTACGGCATCCCTCTCCCGAGTTGTAGAATATTTCGTTGGGTCCTAGCCTTCGTATCTCATTTGGGTGATTTACTAAGGACTCAATCAATCAACTAACTTGAATTTGTTTTTCTCTTGTTTTGTAGATGTCAAAGTTCGACAACTATGGTCTTCCCAAATTCCGTGGAACAAGCATTCCACATGAAGATGGTATTCCACGATTCAATCGAGGAACGAGAAATCATGCTTCACTTCCTCCTCCTCCTCCTATTGTTCTCCCCAACCAACAAGATCGAAGAATTGAAAGGTTCAACATCACTAAAGCCCTATTGGAAATGAAACATGAAGATGGTAAACCCGTGTGTGCCCACGTTCTAGGAATGAAATCACACATTGATAGGTTGATAATGTTGGGTGCGTCATTCCCAAATGAGTTGGCTGTGAATTGGGTTTTGCATTCACTTCCTGAATCATATAATGAGTTCAAAAGAAAGTATTATATGATGGATCATGACGACAACCTCATTGACTTAACTTACATGCTCATTGCTGCTGAATCAGAAATGATTTAGCGAAGCAATGGAGCGTATTTGTTGGGAAAGTCAACCAACCATGCTTCCGAGGACGTTCTACGAGAACCGACCTGCGTCTGCTGCCAAAAGAAAGGGTGTTGGATACAAGTCTGCCCAAAGAGCCTGAAGAGTCCAAAAGATGGGAGAGTCAAAGAGTATGGCTGCGCTTCAGGTAAAATCCAATATCTAACTCCATTAAGTTCCGATTCATTAATTCTTAATACATAATGTGATAAGATTGCATTTGAATGTTTTACAGGATCGGTGAAAAGAAAGGAAGCTTGGTGAAAGAGTAAGATGAATCTAATCACAAGGAATGGATCTTGATCGCATGAACTTGAAGATTAGATTTTGAGCTTAGATAGTTATGATAGAGTTGTTAGAAAATTTTCTTTTGAAATACATAGTTTTCAATGGATTTTACATTGTAAGGACAAATGTTTTCCGCTGCTTTTATAAATAAAATAAATTTTCGTTTGACTTATTTATTTGTTTATTTCCTTGCAATGAAATTGTTATGAAAATTGGTGTTTGCATATTTCTACAACAAATGGATATGATTCTTATTTATGGTGTTTATGGAAAAGTCGAAAATTTACCAAATAGGGAGAGTTTCTCATCGCCCAAGTTTCAATTGGACAGAAACTTGGAATCATGCAACTTGGTTGCACGATGAAAGAGAAATTTCATATTTGGAAATTAGACTAATTCATTGACAAAGTGTCAAGTGAAGGAGATCGAGCACACAAAGTTGCGTGTTGATCAAGTCCACCATAAGAGTAAGAATGATATTCGTCATGATTTACTAAAGGTTGAGTAAATACGATTATACTTACAAGATTAAGTGTAATTATGAATTGATTGAAAAGGTTTAAATCATAGCAAAACGAATAAGAAGAATCAAGTAGGCAGAAAGATAAAAGTTTCTCCATTCAAAGAAGAAGGGAGAGTAGCTTTTATGCTTTATGATAGGTCTTAATGATTAAGAACCATATCTCAATTGATCCTCTAAGTGAGTCTTAGTACAATTGTATGTCTAAGAAGAGGAATCGAGGATTGAAGAAATGGTTAAATCAAAAAGTCAATCATACTTCGTTCCAAAACAAGTCATAAAGTTAAGATTGTGACATTGAGTGAAAAAGTATTAAGAAGGTTTATAACATTCATTAAATGTGGTAAGTTGTGATGTCTTGGATAAGACAAAGACCAACTCGGACCAATTTATGAAGTGTTTTGATAAAAGCTACACTAACTCTTAAATATTTGTTTGTCAAGAAATGGTTATTGACAAGAGAATCTTATATGTCAAGGAGTCAGTGGGAGTCTTAATGGTCTTGAAAGGTTTCAAGAACAAATCAAATAAACCTTATCGATCATCACTAGCACACGAGTTAAGGTTTACAACCTATCGTGATGACATTATTTTGATTCTGTGCCAATCCAATGGAGTTAATTATGCATGAGAGTTCTATGAGTTCTCATTTTGAACGCATAAAAGGCAAAGCACCTTAATCAATGAAAGGTACATTGATAGGAAATGGTGAGCTGCTTAACTACTTGGAAGACATGGTGGGCAGCTGTGCTATCATAAGGCAAGAAATCAAGATTAAGAAAGTTCGGTCCATATAAGTTTGAACTGTCATAAACTTTGGTTTCAACAAATTCACATGGATAGGAACACATACACCGTTTAAAATCTAAGTGTCATAAGATTTCCTCCTTCATGAAAATAATTGTGAGGAAATGCTTTCACTAAGAAGGATTTTAAGAAGATAGTGATTGTAAAATTGCATTCTCGAATTCAATTACGGTTACGGTATCCCTTTCCATAATTTGAATTGTGAGGTTTGGCAATTAGTCTTAAGTGTTTAGACACACATATGAACTATCGAAGGCAAAGGTGTATAAATTCAAGAAGCCTTGATAAAAGATTATCAAAGCCTTAAGTATTAGAAACATGAACTTAAGAAATTCAATAAGTATTGATTTTCTGAAAGTTAAGATGTTTATGAATACATGTCAAAGCTAGTGGGAGCATAAGTGTTATGTTTTACAATAATCATCATGATAGTGGGAGCATAAATGTTATGATTGTATGATTATTAAGGCACGTATATTGCAAAGTTGGCAATATTAATTATAGAAAACAAGAGTTAAACCTTGCAAAGTAGTAAGGGTTATAAAGTTGTTTTGCTATAATTAAGGGAGAGAATATTATGCTTCATTTCAAATCTAAAGGCTTAGGTTGTGGAATGTTAATAAAATTTAGTCAAGGGTACATAGTGTGTTCTTAAAATTTCGATTATGATTACGGCATTCCTCTTCACAATTCGAATTTTGAGAACATAGCAAATAAAACATTATGCGTCGTGTCCCATACGCTTCGGGTATAGGATCGATTGCAAATGCTTTAATATTTAACCATTCTAAAATTTTCCAAATGTCTAGCGCATTTAGAGGGAAAAAGGACTAGAATCAGTTTTGACTAAAATAATTAAACAACTATCAAAGGACAATCCAAAGTTCGACGAGGATTGGTCGCTTGTGAGTAGTTGGAAGTATAGTATTGAAAAATATGGAAATGTTTCCATATTGGATGGACCATATCGACATTATTAGAAATAGATAAGATTCTATTAAGAATAAGTTGTCATATGGAAAATATGGAAATGTATCCATATTGGGAATTGAATATTGAAAATCTATGACTAGATTAGAAACTTTTATGCAAAAGGATGTTCAAAGGAATGTACTTTGAGACATCATATCTAAGGAATTGTCTTGTAACAATCTCCGATAGAGGACTTTGTAATATCATTGACAATAGTCTTTGTGACTTTGGTGCAGTGACATTACGAAAGGATAAGTTGCATAGAAAGTTAGAATCTAGCATATTCTATAAGTAGCAAGAATTTGATATTCTTTCACTTATGGAAAAAGGATTTGGAGTTGTGAAATGAGAATGATTGGAAATGTATCCAATGTGATCCATTTCACAAAGTAAGAACCATAGGTAAACATTGTGTGCATGCTAGGAGCATGGGACAAGTGTTGTAATTCAAGTAAGAAGTTGATTACCCGAAACGACAAATAACGAGTAATCGATATGGTGATAAATAAAAGGTGTTTTATTTATACTCAAAGGTTTGAGGCCATATGGGATTAGTATTATTCATGTGTTTCACCTTTGCATGTTTTGACTTCCAGAATAATTGAGTTTATTAAGAATAATCGAATTATTCAAACGGGCCACAGTCGTTCATATGTTGGAAGTAGATATGAATGAAGACTATCATGAATTGGTGTGTGGATTGTCTAAAGAGCATTAGACATAAGCAAATGTTTGCTGCAACGTTCATGAGTGCTTATGAATATGATTTGAGCATTGGATCAAACCCACGCTCACTTGGACCACTCCATGAATTGTATCATGAGTGATTGGTGAGACGATAACATCTTATATTCTTGAAACCGAGATGTGTGAGTTGTATCTTGTGAATCGGTCGCACATTGATAATATGTAAACGCACTAGTAACTTGGTGTTATAAAACATATTGTTGTGTGTGATTCGGTGAGTGAGTGCAAGCAAGCATTGTATCAAAGTTTATCCGTTCCTTTTATCCAAGGTTGGATAAAAGCGATATCTTTTGGGCCCCTCGATGATTTAGTGATGACAAACGTAAATGCTCGGCCGGGCTAGGGCTAATTTGATTTGTTCAATTAGTCAGTCGTCATGAATCGGGAATCGAGATATAGTACAAAGATAATGATTTGAAATCATATCTCATATGATATCTAGAATGGAGGAATATATGATCCCTTATCTAAGGACACGCGTATCTGATAGGATCAAAGTTGACAGTGGCTTTGGAAAGCTACGATTGCAGATCAGGATCTGAAGTCATACGCATAATAGTTGTTAGACTTATCCAAGTGGGAGACTGTTGGATTAGTGTCTAAGTCCATAACTATTTCGGTATGTACTTGACCTGATGGTGCATGGTCCTTTTGGGTTGCCTTCATCAAAGCAACTTGATTGGAGAAATAAATAGAGAGAAAGGTTATTATGATTTATTAATATGTTATAAGAATAATATATTAAAGGAGAAATCATATTTGTTTAATTAATATTGGTCAATAATTAATTAAGAATTAATTTTGTGATCAAGTGTAATTAATTAAACTAGAGGGGTTGAATTGTAATTATGTGATAGTTCCAAAATAAGGTAAGGATTATCTTAAATATAGGGTGAACGAATTTAAGGTGATAATGCCTTAGAATTCGACTAGGATAAGGGTTTCTAAGACTTATCTTATGGTTGCTTGGTGGGCAAGCAACTAGATAAGGATAAGGACTAAAACCCTAATCTTTACACCTATATAAACCCCATAAGGCTCATGAATTCGTCCAACCCTTCCCAAGAAGTCCTAAGGACGAATTCCTACCTCTCTACTCTCTCTTTATACCTTCTCCATTTGCTCTTGGTGTTTGTAAGCCATTAGAGGAGTGACACTTGTGACTCTAAGCCTTCCAAAGTCAATTCAAGGAGGAATTGGGATTGTTATTACTACATAACAATCAAGGTAATATCATAAACCTAATTATATGTTAATATCGATTTCCATATGCTAGAATTAGGGTTTATAGTCTTGGATTCAAAGCATGTACAATAGAGAAACCTAGATCCAAGCATTAGGGTTTGTATGAGCACATAGGATGTCTTATGACCAAAACCCATCAATCCATGCACTCCCAAGATTCAAAAAGGACAACTCAAATGGCCTGGAGTAATCCATACTCTAAAAGACCAAGTTATGGGACCAAAAGATGCTAAAATCTTCCCTAAGTCTAGATCTAAGCTTAGAATGAACAAGTTTCACACTTTATACCTTCAATAGGTTAGAAATGATGCACAAACTCTAAATCTACGAGCTCCTTCTTCTCAAACTTACTTCTGCTTCAAAACTACCAAAGAACAACCAAACACACAATGTAAGCTCAAAAATGCACTCAAGATGGCTAGGATTTCGATATTAGCACTAAAAGGCAATGGAAGCTGAAAGGGTGATGCACTTAAAGAACTTAAGGGCCTTAAATAGGGTGAAAACCTTAAAAACTAGGGTTTGCCCCTGGATTAAGTACACCTAACATATGCATGGGTACGCCAAGAGTACGCCGAGATCACCCCGATGAAGCCCATGGAAGGAGTACATCATGCGTACCTAGCGTACTCATAAACCCCTTCACCACGTTTTGCTTAATTAAATAGTAATATAGATTAATTTCATACCTGGCGACTCAAGAGCTATAATCATTCACTAAGAAATTAAAATGATTGAGGACCTGAGTAAGAGACTCACTCTTTTGCTGAGAAAAATGCCCATATCATCTATTTAGACTATTCTTGTTAACATCATTAACTTCATCAGTACCTTCATAGGCAACAGTCAGCATATCCATTGTCTCCTTGGCAAATTTACAATTTTTAATGAAGTGGTAGAAATCATAGGGAAGAGAGTTACTTGTGGCAGAATGGGCTCTAACGTCAAGAGTACAAAGACGTTTATCTTCATCATTAAATTCATGGATAGGTTATTCGATATAATCACCATCTTGAACATTATCCTTCGTAGATTGGATCGTGGGTATATGAGGACCCTTTTTGACAATGTCTATCATGGAGTAATCCATAGTTTCAAGGACCATCATTGCTTTTGACTTCCATATAGTGAAGTTCTTTACATCGAACTGTGGAATTTTATTACTAGAAGTGGTTTTGGAAGGATTTGAAGAAGAAGATGAGGACATTGTTAATGGATCAAAGTAACCTGATCTAATACCAGTTGTAGGTTCCCTTGATATATGAAGATTAACAGTAAGAATGAATGAAAGAACAAATAAGAGCACACAAAGGTTTTTCACTAAGAAATGTTTTCATCTAGAGAACAAACACTAAGATCTAGGGTTCGATAAACAACTAATGATATGGACCCTAGTATGTATAGTAAAGCAATACGATGTAAATCCCTACAAATCAGAGATATCACCTAATCTACGATAATAATAAAGTATACCCGATGTCATTAAGATATCGGATCTGCTAACTAACTACGTATATTTTATAATTACAAAAGTTTACATGAAATATACATATCGCGCTGACATGGCTTTGCAAACTTAAGTTCATGTGGCGCTTGGGAAACGTTGGCGTTGATTGAGTCAGTGTGATTGTTTTACATCATCAGAGTCTAAGGCATGACCTTATAGTTACATTTAGAGATTTGCGATCGGTGTTGATTTCAACAATTATCACATTCTCCCCTTGTTGAAAGAATTTCGTCTCGAAATTTAGCTCTTAGTTCCCACTGACAGACGATGTCTAGTGGTTGGATAGATCACCCCCGTAAGTAGATATATTAGTATTATGATATGGAATCACAGATAAAACTTATTTATAGGTTAATGATAAGTATAATGAACTTAAATATAAGTTACACTTAAAGGAAAATAAGTGTAGCTTAACTTACAGAGTTTCCTAACAAAATTTTGGAAAGTTTGGTGGCAGAACTTCAATCCAAAAGCTTCCTTTTGTCGGGCTCTCTAATGCTCGAGGGCTTCGCCAACTATTTCTAAAATCTAAGGAAATTCGAGGTTAAGAACTCGAAGAATTGTAGAGAGAAAGATTGAAGGTGTGAGGGAGGAGGTTCTTGCAGCTGCTATTTATAGGAAGTTTTTGGGCAAGGCGCGTTACTCCTAGACAAGTTGTGTGCCGCGCCCTGGCTTGGTCACTAAGGGTTCCTCCAGAATATTGACACGTGGTGCGATATTTGTGGTCCAACGTCGCAATGACAAGCAAAAATCCTCAAACTTCGAAAAGTCGTATCTCTCTTATACAGACTCCGTTTCCGACGCTCTTTATATCAACGCGTAGGTATTTCCAAGCACTACAACTTTCATCAAGATTATTTATCCTAAATAATCTTTTCTTTTTGAACGTTATTTGACACAATTCATTAAATTTTACAATATTAATGTTTTATTCCACTACTATATGCCCATAAACATGTATGCAATAAATATATTTTATTTATATAACTCGCATCACATATGAAGGATTATTAATTACTTACGATTATGCTATTAATTATTTATTATATTATGTTTTAATGTTTATCCTAAACTTACGGACGTTACAAACAACAACAATAAATATATAAGTGGTGGAATAACAATTTAGGCTCACTTGATCAATAGGTAGATAATAAAATAGTTAAAGAAAATAAACATGTTTTAACTTACATCGATACATTGAGAGAAGTCAAACTAAACTTGAAAAGTGTGAAGACTTATGAAATAGATTGACTAAACATGAAAAGTGTGATGACTTTTAAGGATGAAATAGATTTTAGACGAGGAGGGTTCCATAAAAAGCAACCCACTTTAGTAGGTTATGAAGGGGATGCATATAACATCAAGTTAACATGTTATTCATATAGTGAATTTTAATTTTAAAACTCATGGATCATCAAGAATTTAATCCAAAAATTAATTGATAAAATTTAATTTGTATTAGGGTCCATACATACAAAAAGTAGCCTTATAACAACTGAAATTGAATCATGCTTTGATACCACATGAAAAATTATCATTTCGACAAATATTATATTAAAGAAAGTAATTATACCCAACACATAAAATCATTATCAAAATAGTTAAACGGTCATATTAACCGATTACTTTCCAACACTAACATCTTGCTAGTAATTTTTAATAAAAATTAGCACTTAAAAAAAAAACATTTTCACCAATATTTTAGTTGTTAACCATTGACCAATAGAAATTGTTGGTAGACAAATGGTTGAACTTACGGACATGTCCCTAGTTCTATCCTCTATGGACCATATCATATGCGTTGGTTGGCCTTTAAATAACTAACTCATCTTATTACTTACCGGTGCATTAAGAAAAAACATATAAAAACACAACATGAGACTGATTATGTCTTTCAAGGATAAAAGTTAACGTAATGAGGTATATGGGGTCGAACAACATAATTATATGATGTTACCTTGAAGTTTTATATTTACGTTTTAATTATTATGTCGCTGGATTAAGTTAAATTTGGAATGCTTTTAGTGAGATGCAACCATCCAAAACTATCATAGGATCTACAGGAAGTTACAAGACCTTTGGTTTAGCAGAATTAGGTTAATAATGACCTCAACTACCAAGGTTGATATTTTTTTTCTTTTATTGGGCGTATTTCCTTATCTTGTGGCCAGTTGGACACCACTCCTTTTAGTTAAGAGAAAATATGAGATCATGAGCATGTGTATTATATATGACAACTGAGTAAAGGTTTAATATATGTTACTTTTCCTATGTTTAAATCACTTTTTCACTAGACTAATAATATTGTAATTTAAATACATTCCTTATAATACATCCAAATGTTATGTTTGGTAAATCGACCGAAACTAATCTTTAGCGTTCGACTAGCTGATATATTAAAAAATATTTACTAGTCGGTAGAAAATAATATTTAATAAAAATTTATAAAATAACATAAAAATAATTACTCAATGAGTCAATGTTATAGGATGCATATCTAATATATTTCATTAAATTAAAACAAATAATAAATAATAGTTTCATTTATTTATCTTTAAATGAAATTTATTGTATCCAAGTTTTAGTTATTAAATTTAGTTATTAAACATTAACCTGATAAAATTTCATAAATTGATCTTATGCTTTAAAAATTGTTTCCAAAACGGTATTTATGAAATATTTTTTTTCATAGATGGTCCTTATGTGTGGCGTGTGGCTATGGTCGTAAACGAACCAAATGTTTAGCAAACTGTTGAAAATAATATAAAGTTACAATCTCATATTTATTAGCTTAACTAATTTTTTTAAAGGGTGTTTTGTGTTAAAAATATATTTTTGTGTGGTTGTTAAAGTAAAATTGCAGGATAAACACGCGGGTCATGGATTTGGGTCTGGCTCGGGTTATAATTGTATCCGTGTATCTGAAGTATAAAAGAAGAGGGAGAGAGAGAGAGAAAGAGAAAGAGAGAGAGAGAGAGAGAGAGAGAGAGAATGATGGTTCATTCAGTCATCTTCCAGATCAATGTTTTAGGGTTTTCTCTCCTAGGGTTTTCATCATTTGATTCTTTTGTTGATCATCTGTAATAGTTTGTGTATAATCTTTGTCTTTATAGTTTGGAGATGAGTTCTTAGTCTGTATTAAGTTGTATTAAGTGATAAATCGAGAGTGTAGATTAAGGTTTTGTAGTGAGGTTTCAGTTGTAAGTAGACTTGAAAACCTTCTGTTTCTTAATCATTTAATGGTATAAGAAATGAAGATGTTAGGAAAATTTGTTCTGTCTATTTCAACATGATATCAGAGCTTTAAGGCTCTTGTTTCACGATCCTAATGTATGTCGCTCGTTTGGAGTCACTTCGACGATGTTCTGTTGAAAGGTATCCTTTCTTGTTTACTTTTGATCTATGGATCTTTTTTTAGGGTTTCCGATTTATTTTCCCTAAAGTGAATCGTTCTTTGTTGAGATCTTGGTACTACGAGTGTTTGGTTTGCTTTTGCAGATTTGTGAAGTTGTTTGCTATATGTAGCGTCTGTTTACGTCAGTGGATGATTTTCTGAAGATAAATCGATTAATCCCTTTAATTTGAAATAACTCTCTTGAGGTCGGATTTCATCACCGATAAACTCTTATAGAGAAGGGATTCAGGGAGTCGATTCTTGAACTTCTCCATTGTTGCACTGTGAGGGTTTCTTGTTCCCTTTTTTGTTTCTTTTTAGTTGTAGACGTGGGAGATCCTGGTTGTCTTATGTACACCAGTTATTGTTTGTGTTCTTTTATTTTATTTGTGCACTGTGTTGATTGTCTTGGGCCCCGACATACTGTGGTGACAATCTAGACATTAGATCAACACAGTTGACACAATTGTCTGTGTTCTATTTGTATTTGGTTCTTGTCTCTATTCATCATGACTGGTGAAACATCGAGGGAAGTAATGTTCCTAAAGATATTCCTATTGATTTTGATGATCCATTATATGTTCATCCATCTGATAATGTTGTAACCTCTATTATAACAATTAAACTAACTAGAAATGAAAACTATCGTTTATGTTGTAGTGATATGTCTAAAGGTCTTAAGGCTAGGAATAAACTAGGTTTTGTAGATGGTACTCTTATTCTGGAAAAAAACAGAGTCTTCTAAAGCTTCTAAGTGGGAGCGGGTGAAGTTTGTTGTTTGCAATTGCATCTTAGGGTCAATTTCAGAGACTATATATGATATTCATGTATATTCTGACAAATCTCAGGATATTTGGAAAGAGTTGTTTGAGACCTATAATAAAGTTGATGGATCCGTAATCTTTAATATTCATCAACATATTATCTCAGACTATTATAATAAACTTGATTCTTTATGGACGGAATTTGATGGCTTAACTAGTTTAACTGAATGTGTTTGTGAGGCTGCCACTAAGCTTAATGACCACTCTAAGTTGATGAAGCTAATGCAGTTTCTTAGTGGTCTTGATGATGTATATAATCAGGTCAAGAGTTACATTCTTTTGATGGAACCTTTGCCAAATGTTAAAACTGCCTTCTCTATTCTTTCTAGAGAAGAGTCTCTTCAAAAGAATGGGTCGTTAAGTTCTAACTCGTCAAAACCAAAGGTTTCTTTAACAGTAAAGTCACTGATTTTAAAAGGGGACAAGGTCAAAATAGGTCCAGGAATCAGGGTTTACAATGCAAAAATTGTGGGCTCAAAGGTTATTCAATACAAAGATGTTATAACTTAATTGAATATTCAAAAGCTTTTAAGCCAATAAATGATAATAAAATCAAAATAAGTATTTTTCTGCGAACTCTTCTTGTGTTGGATCTAATAGCAACAATGTTGCTCCTTCTGAGTCTGTTTCTGGTAGTGATGCTCACCATCTTACTAGTGACCAATACTCCAAGTTCCTTCGTCTCATTAGTGAAAGTTCTACTAGTGAGGATGTATCTGCTACTGCAAATATGGTAGGTACATCTATGTTTCAGTGTTGTAATTCTTTTGTCAATTCTAATTTTGTTCAAAGTTGGATTATTGACTTAGGGGAAAATCAACATATGATTGCCTCTGATTCACAACTTCAAGATGCAGTGGATGTGTCTAAACTTATACTACTTGTAAAACATCCTAATGGTTCTTCAACTCCTATAAATAAAATAGGGAATCTTCAGTTATCCTCACATCTCACTTTATTTGATGTATTTGTTGTTCCAGACTTCAATGTCAATCTTTTATCTGTACATAAACTTTGTAAGGATAGTGGTTGTGAAGTTGTTTTTTCTGAACATAATTGTAAATTTCAGGATTCACTGTCAAAAGAGATGGTGGAGAATGGTAGAGAATCTGGGGGACTACATTATCTTGATTATGCTCCCTCGGGTACTTCAACTAATATGACTAACTCTAAGTGTTGTGTGTGTAAATTGACTCTGCATAGTAGACTTGGTCATCCAGCTGACCAGGCTTTGAGTTCTTTAAAAGAAAAGTTAAAACTTAGTAATGAGTCTCTTCCTCCTTGTGATGTCTGTCATAAAGCAAAACAAACTAGAGAATCTTTTTCACATAGTCAACATAATTCAACTAAACTAGGCGAATTGATTCACCTAGATGTTTGGGGACTTTATAGACTTGCTTCAGTTGAGGGTTTTAAGTTTTTTCTTTTAAAATCAAAGAGTGAAGTTTTTTATTGTTTTAAGTCATTTGTTAATATTCTCAATGTAGCACGATCTCTTATGTTTCAATCAGGAATTCCTGTTAAGTATTGGGGAGATGTTGTTTTAACTTATGTTTTCTTAATAAATGGGATGTCTGCTTCTGTCTTAAACGGTTTGTCTCTCTATGAACTTGTTTTCAAAAGAACTCCCAGTTTTGATCACTTAAGGATTTTTGGTTGTCTATGTTTTGCTGCTAAACAAAATGTTGCTGATAAGTTTTCTGAACGTGCTGAGAAATGTGTTTTACTAGGATATTACTCTGACAAAAAAGCTTATAAACTTCTTAGTCTGGATACTAACACTTCTTTTGTATCCAAGGATGTGAAATTTTATGAGTCCGTTTTTCCTTTCAAACTAAAATCAACTATTCTTGATAAAGTTTCAAATAATTTTTGTCCTAGTGATCCTTTTTCCTATGATGTTTTTGACACAAATGAATATTTTAATGATTCTATTAATCTTGATAAGATGAGAGTAGAATCCCAGTTGGATGATGTTGATGCAGCCATTAACCTGGATGATGTTAGTTCTAGTGAGACCATCAATTGAAGTGGCGAGACAGTTGTGCCTCCTACTGGTTATTATGTTCCTTCTTCCTTAGGTGTGTCTGAGGAAATTAGTCATTTCCACTTAGCTCCTTCTGTAGAGTGGTCTTTAAGTATCTCTAGGTCTAGGCGTGAGTCACATATGTCAGTTAAATTTGCTGATTATGTTGTTGAAGGAAAATATAAATATGGTATTGAAAGGTCGATTAACTATTCTTGTTTGGATACTAAAACTAAATGTTTTGTTTCTAATCTCAAAAAAACTATTGAACCTAAAGATTACAATGAAGCTTTGTCTGATCCAACTTGGATTAAGGCAATGAATGAAGAAATGGAAGCACTTCATCGTAATAAAAAAAATGGGAAATAACTAAATTACCAAAATATAGAAAACCAATTGGGTGCAAATGGGTTTTCAAAATTAAATATAAGTTAAATGGAGAAGTAGAAAGGTATAAAGATTGTTTAGTTGTTAAAGGATATAATCAAAGAGAGGGTATTGATTTTGAAGAAACTTTTTCTCCAGTTGCAAAGATAGTCACTGTGCACATTTTTATTTTGTTATTTGTGCATAATTCTTGGCCTTTAAATCAATTAGATATAAATAATGAATTTCTCTATGATGATCTCACAGAGGATGTTTATATCACTCTTCCTCATGGATATTATTTTGTTAATGATTCTAGGGTCTGCAAGCTTACTAAGTCATTATATGGCTTAAAGCAGGCTCCTAGGAAATGGAATGAAAAATTTTGTGCATCTTTATTCATGTTTGTTTTTCAACAAAGTATAAGTAATTATTCTTTATTTGTTAGGAAATTTAAAGGTTCAATAATTGTGTTATTAGTATATGTGGATGATATTATATTAACTGGAAGTAGTGAAACTGAACTGAAAAAGGTTAAAAAGTTTATGAAAACTCAATTTTTGATTAAAGATCTTGGGATTCTTAAATATTTTCTAGGAATAGAAGTGGTAAATATTGATAATGGTTTGTGTTTAAATCAAAGAAAGTATTTTCTGGAGTTTTTACATGAATATGGTATGCTTGGTTGTAAGCCTGTAAATACACCTTAAGAAACAAATGTTATAATAAGTACATGTGAGGCTGATAAAGGAAATGAATTGTTGGAAAATAAAACAGAGTTTCCAAAACTTATTGGTAAGCTTATATATCTTGTAGTTACTAGGTCTGATATTTCTTATGCAGTTCAAGTACTTAGTCAGTTTATGCATAAACCTAGAAAATCTCATTTGGAGCTTGCTTTCAGGTTGCTAAGATATTTAAAAAATAGTCCTGGAAAAGGAGTTGCAATAACTAAGTGAAATGTATTTGAATTAAAAGGGTTTGTTGATGCGAACTGGGCTAAGTGTTTAACATCAAGAAAGTCTGTATCAGGTTACATGGTTTATTTTAACAATTGTTTGGTTTCATGGAAGAGTAACAAACAATCTACTGTTTGTAGGTCTTCTACTGAATCTGAGTATAGAGCTCTTGGCTCTATTACGTGTGAAATAATTTGGATTCTGAAATTTTGTTTGAATTAGAAATTAAAAATTTTATCCCTATTTCTATTTTTTTTACAATGATTTAACAATTAAATTAGCTGTTAATCCTGTGTTTCATGAAATGACAAAACATTTTGAAATCGATCTACATTTTGTTAGGGAAAAAAATTCTAATGGAGTATTAAGATTAGTTAAAATAAATTCAACTGAATAAAATGCAAATATTCTTAATAAATCTTTGAATGTAAAACAACATGAATTTATGTCTAATAAAATGGGTCTTATTGATGTTTTAAAGAAAGAAAGATATATATTTCGATTGAGGGGGGATGTTGAAAATAATTTAAAGTTACAATCTCATATTTATTAGCTTAAATATTTTTTTTAATAAAGGGTGTTTTGTGTTCAAAATATATTTTTGTGTGGTTGTTAAAGTAAAATTGCAGGATAAACACGCGACTAATGGATTTGGGTCGGTTTTGATTTGGGTTATAATTGTATCAGTGTAGTGTATCTGAAGTATAAAAGAAGAGAGAGAGTGAAGGATGGTTCATTCAGTCATCTTCAAGATCAACGTTTTAGGGTTTTCTCTCTTAGGGTTTTCATCCTTTGATTCTTTTGTTGATCATTTGTAATAGTTTGTGTATAATCTTTGTCTTTATAGTTTGCAGATGAGTTTTTAGTCTGTATTAAGTTGTATTGAGTGATAAATCAAGAGTGTAGATTAGGGCTTTGTAGTGAGGTTTAATTTGTAAGTAGACTTGAAAACGTTTTGCTTCTTAATCATTTAATGGTATAAGAAATGAAGATGTTGGGAAAATCTGTTCTGTCTATTTCAACAGGAACTTAAACAAACAAACATGACCAAGATAATTTGTTACACTACTATATTATATATTCGTTTATGTTCATATATGTGTAACTATATTTGTTTATCATTGTTCGTTTATGTTCATTTAGCTTGTTACGAACATAAACAAGATAACTTGTCAAACAAACAAACATGAACAAGAAAACTTTTTTGTTTATCCATACATGTTCGTTCGTTTGCTCAGCTAACTTAAATGAATTAACATGAACAATCCATTGTTCGTGTTCGTTCAGCTCGTTTACAGCCCTATGTACGGCTCCCGTTTCACCATTGATTTATTTTACTTTGAATTATAATCAACAATTGTCCAGTGAAAAATAGGTAGCAAAGTTAACCCTTCAATTGTCCAAAGCGGCCAATTAGACCCGAAAACTTCCTGCCCTCATAAATCACCAAAAAAAGTTAAGTGACTTTTTCGATAAATTCCAAAAATATTGTAGGACTAGTGTGTCATTTCCTTGTTCGTAAACTAAACAAACATATCTTAAGTTTAGTATAAAAGTATTTATTTTTAGGTGCAAACATTATCATAAATTTAACAACATCATCATGAATCGGTTAACATACACATATATTAAAAGTAATTTACGTAACATTATCACGATTGTGGAGATATGTGAAATCCAAAACAAAGGCACAAATGTTAGAATTCATCATTGGATATTCAGATAACAAAACCCAAAAAAAAAATTTGAAACGTTCTTTATTTGAAAACAAAATCATAGAATCTTTATAAAAACTCCGAACTAATCTAATTTTACATATTACCTGTTATAAATTCGGGGTAATAAATCGTTTTGAAATTCTGAAAATCGTGTGTACACTAGTTCTAGGCTTACACGAAAGAGCTCATTCATAGATTCCATCTTTCTAGCATTTCATGTCTTTCTTCCTTCAACTCTAATTAATGCCATGAATTTCAAATTAAAGTATTTGGATGGTACTCTCAACCTTTAATCGGATAAGACTCAGAAGAGTTTTAAGAACAAAGAATATGAAGTATGATTTTCGTGATTGTTGTGCCAGGAAAATGATGACCAAAATGATTAAGTACTTCATTTGTCTGAAAACTGTCAAGATGGTTTTCTTTGTCCAAAAAGTACCCAAGTGTCAAAACAGTCATAAACTGTCACAAAATCGGATCATTAATAAAGTTCAAAATGAAGTAAAAAAACTGGGTTCACCAACATTTTTTATATAGTAATATAACTCATACGATGATGATACAAAGTCACCAACATTACCCATAATCAGGGGCTGCCGCCCCTTGGACCTCGCTCCCAGGGGCGCTGTCCCCGGACCCCCGTTCATTTAGCGGCTTCGCCACTAAATGACAGTCTACTTTGAATCTTGAATGAACTTAAACAAGTGTGCACTCCGCACCTTCCTTACTTGTTTAATATTCATCAAGATTGATTTTTGGTCAACAAGTCAATCCATTACACTTAAATACACATTCATGATACAAAATCACCAACATTACCCATAATCTAATGACTTCCAACCAAAAACTTTGATAATTTGGTGTAGATTATTCGAAATTATATGGAAAAATATGTTTTTTCCGTTACATTTTGGATAGATCCACATTTTATGGATATATTTTCCAAATTTTTAGAAATCACTAATATAACCAGGAGAGGTACATATTCAACCATTTTTTAACCGTTGAAAAAAACGAACCGATTTTAGAAAAACCGGGTTAGGCATCATAGCATAAGGCTAAGAGGTATGGTCACACCTAACCCACTCAAAAAGTGACCCCACATCAACTCCACTACAAACTCACTATCAAACCACTAACCCTTGTAAATGGCTACCACTCAACATCATTTTCCTTTTTCTTTTTAAATTTTTTTTTTGACATTAGAAGAAATTAAAAAACAATTATTAAACAAAACATATATAATTATATATAGTTGAGGGTTTAACTTAATTCAAACATAAATGAGATGGTGTAATGAAATTAAAAGATACATTCTCAAGGAGCACCGTTGTAACTTTAGTTAAAAGCAAATATCAATCATTCTTTTTAAACCCGTTTGCGTTTTTTGTTTCCTTCTTCATCCGTTTTTCAGAAAACAGGTCATTAGCCATTACAAAATCTCAAAGCTTCAATCTACTTCCTTTTAAACCATTTTAACTGCATCTAAATATCTCTCCAGTTAATACACAAGGAAAACGGTCAAATGGCATTAACCAATCGAATTTATCGTGGTCGTTTGTAGCTGGATCCACGCCACACCACACCTACGCCCCTTGCAGGTGGTGTTCACGCGTGGAAAAGTCCACCACATCAGCCATCATGCATGAAAATGTAGACCATGTTGAAAGGCCTAAGTTTAAGTGAATTAGGTACTAGGATTAGTACTTAGACTTAAACTATATGTGCTCTAGATGTATTTGGAAATTTTAAGGTATTCGAACTCAGTGGCAGAGGTTTGTTATGGGCGGAAGAGGTTGTAGATCTCCCTGATTTGTTCGTTAGAAGTAATCCCTATACTATAATTTTACAAATATTAGGCCTAAAAAACAAAATTTTGGTTGCGGTCCCCTGCTCAAATATTTTAGACATGTTATATTCCCCCCCCCCCCCCCCCCCCCCCCCACCCCAAAAAAAAAAAAAAAAAAAAAAAAAAAAAAAAAATCATAAGCAATAAGATTTTATATGTTTAGCCTTCTAAATGTGTAATTAATATATTAGAAGTAGCATGTAAATTCTCATGGTAAGTAAGGCTTATGTTTTTTAATTAGTGATTATATATAATATCATTTCGATTTAACAATGTTAATTTCTCAGAATAATTAACACTCGTGGAAACCATAATCCACTTAGAATCAAATGTGGTGAAAACCTCAATGTGGAAAGAAAAGCAACTCCAACTATGCTAAACAAATTTTGATCCATCCTTGATAAAGTTATGGGAAGTCAAGAAGAAAAGACCATGAATCAAATTTAAAGAATGATTTCGATGCAAGAAGAAAAGATTAAGGAAGATATTGGAAGAATGTTCAACTCGGAATGACTTAGGGGTGAATGAAAGAGAGTATGACAACCCATACCATAATGTGGAAAAAGAACAACCCATGGGAACAAATTCTTATGAGGAGGAGGAAGAAGTGACTAATAATGGGTTGTACTTACAAAGATTTCAACATGTGCCAACCTCGTAGACTCGCAGTTATGAAGAAACACTTGATCAATTATGTTGCATAACTGGATAGTGGAGATTGAGATGACGTTTTGTGCTTGTCAAAGATGATCAAAAGTAAACTTTTTTAAGATCAAGTTCAAGAAGAGAGCATTACAGCGATACGACTAACACTAACTCATGAATCTTAAATCACGTGACATAGGAAGAATCGTTGGAGATGTTTAAAGAAAGATTTTGTATGGTTGAGGAAATTAGGCGGTAGGAGAGAGTTCATTGATTTGAAAAAAAAACGCATGGGTATAATTAAGTGATTACAATGAGAACTTTTCATAGTCTCTTGAGCTTTGTAAGAAGAGTTGCATCAGATGAAGCTACGAAAGTAAGTCAATTTATTGGAGCCTTTTCATGGAACTACAAGTTTAACTTTGGAGAAACGACTACGGAAGGAGAAAAAAATGGGTTCGGACCATTAAATGGAGGGGTTAAAGTGCATGGTATTTTGGAAAAAAAAAAAAAGTTGGCTCTATAAACCAACTTCATAATCTAGGTATATATAGTACCTCATTCGACATCCATATAAAGTTGGGGGACAAGTTGAATACCCTTTCCGGAAGGATTTATGAATCGGTAATGAAATGTGAGTCTTAAGTTTTCGAGAATTTATGGGTTAAAATTGTTAAAAGATTATGCTATTGCGTATTAAAAATTCAACAAGAATTGGTAGTGGTAATTTGTCACACCCCCGGCCGGCCGGCCGGCGGTTGAAACATCGTGTCGTGCGAAGTTAGAATATTGGGATATTAATGATTAGGGTTTAGGCCCAAACCCTTTAGAGTTTAAGTATTTTCTATATATTCCTATGTAATTATGTTTTGAGTATCAATCAATTTATTATCTTACATGCTCTGAGGGAGAGTGTTAGTGTATCCCACATCAGTGCGACACGGTCTGACTATATATGTTGGATTTCCCCTTCTCTCCGCAAGGTCTTTTTTGAAGAGATAATCTTGGACTCCACATATATTTACACAAATGTTGTCCCTTTGACAATTGTGGTTTTGATATGTTGTAAATTGAAAATGACTTTTTAGACATTTTTAAGACCATTTTTGCAGTTTTTTCTTAAATTAACGTTAACCATAAGATGAAGCAAATCAAGGCAGGAAAAAATAAATCACATAGGGTTATCGTGTGTACAATGTTGATTATACAATGACTGAACTTTGCAGTGTTTTAAATCCCATATTACAATTTTATCCTTTAAATCATCTTAATGTTTCCGATGACCAGATGAAGCCATTAAAACTCCAACAGCCACAATAAACATAGACAACATGCCTATAAGAAAGACATACGTTCTCCTCGAAGACTTTCTGTATTCACCAAAAATAAGCACACCCCAAAAGGTACTCACAAGTGGAAGTGCCTGAAATCATTTCACAACAACCTCATAAGGTAAACATCTTCATCCAAATGCTTTAACTACTTGTACAATAAAGTACAACAAAAACTAACCTGAACTGCATCAGCTGCAGCATAACCAGCAGCTTGACCTCCCATAAACTGGAGACCATTTCCAAAACCACAAAGAAAACCAGCCAAAAACGCCCAACCACGCCCTTCCCAGTCATTCAAATAGGCTTTGATTGAAGATTTAGGCAAGTTGAATGCCGGGTGATAAAGGAATGTAATGTTTAAAATTATGGCAATCACAAAACAAGAGCAAGAAAAGTAGAAAAAAGCTGTGTAGACACTTAAGTGAGGAACACCATCATCCAATGTATTCCATTGGTCATTGGTTGCAAGGTTAAATGCTGGTGAGAAGAGAGAAAAACATATTCCAGCAAACAAACATATGGCTAAACCGATGAATGTGCTTTTTCCAAATACCTGAAATCCCCACAAATGCACAAGTTTATCATGACACTTGTAGAAGATCGGTGTTAGATGTTGAGATTTGTTGGCTAGCATAAATGGAGAAATTTGTCCCGCATAGATGAAAAAGGAAAAAACTGGATTGAACAGACTTAAAACTAATCTAATTTGTTTTCTTTTATTCTTTTTGTTGTGAAGTGTTGAAATATGCGAGTTAAATATTTGGACAATGTAGGTGTGATTATGGTGTAGCTAGAGAGATCTGTCTATGTGATTGTCAAAAAATTACGTATGTTGAATCTTTTTCTTGTAGGCCCATGGTTTTTCTCTGGTTTTGAAGTTTGTTTTGTATATGTTTTTGTGTTCTTATTTTCTATGGTTGGTTTTACACATGTTAGATGACTAAATTTCAACTCATTCAATGTGAACATGCGTGAATGTGGTTTATGTACAATATAACCTTGATTGCTCTTTGGCTCTCGAGTTCAATAAGAAAACTTGCAGTCCCTGCTTTCGCTTTCTCTCCTTTACCACCTCCATCCTCCAGATCCTTTTCTGATAATCAAAAAAATTATCAAACTAATAATCCAACTTAAAAAGGTTAGTGAAAAATTCAAGTAGTCTTACTTGATGTCGCGTATGATCCGCTGCTAATTGATCTGTCACGTATTAATTATTAGAATGAGTAAATTACTGAAATGGTCCCTATGGTTTGGTCAAAATTGCACGTTTGGTCCCTAACTTTTTTTTTGCACTCGTATCGTCCCTGTGGTTTGATTTTGTTGCGTTTTTCGTCCCTACGGTTTGGTCAAAATTGCACGTTTGGTCCCTAACGTTATGTATGTAAGGGACGAAAAACGCAACAAAATCAAACCACAGGGACGATCCGAGTGCAAAAAAAAAGTTAGAGACCAAACGTGTAATTTTGACCAAACCATAGTGACCATTTCAGTAATTTACTCTATTAGAATTCCATATATACAAGTCAATAGTTTGATATATGATGACACTAAAAAAAAAGATATACCCTTTTTTGTCAATTTGAGAACCTTTTAATCCATCAAGCTTTTCTTGATTATCTTTGGCATTAGATGCATGCACAACAGAACCAAGACAAACAGCAATCAAGAAACACGCAACCCCTGGGAAAAGTATCTCAGCTCTGTTGATTTTATCGTCTAAAAAGTAGTTCAAAGTTGTACCTATCACCCATTCACAAACTCAAAATCATCATCCCATATATGTTTCAAAATAGTCATGATGATGATGATGATGATACCTATAACAACTGTAATACTTGCAGTGATGACCTCAGTTACTGATAAACCAACAAAAGCCCAAGCGTATTGTGTTGACAGATTTCCAAGGCTTAAAACCACCCCACCTGCCATTGCAAACAGAACGCTTGGCCAATTGTTCTGAAAAAAGCAGATTGTAATTCACAACTCAAGAATGCATACGGACTATGAATGTGTGGCTCATTGATGCATTTTGTCGAATGGTTTACGTGCGTGATTATACCTGAGAAAGCTGGACTAGAAAATTGGGTTTGTCATCATTGGTATGGCCAAATTCCCCAAATGTAAAAGCGATTATGACAGCAGCCAGAAGATTGGTGATTGTGTAATCAAGATAAGTGTGTTGAGGAAGACGACCACGTCGTTCTAACAGAGTTAGAATTGCAGGCCATGTTCCTAGGAAGAGGAGCGCAAGCAGCATGCATGCTATGGCTCCTCCTCTGCTATCTACTATGTACATCTTCAAATTCGAACGGATTCCCTCTGTTGTAAAAGTAGTCAAGAAAGGAAACTCGGAAAAATCCTAAAACCATAACTGAATTGATGTTAGAAGGTGTTAGCGTTTTTAAGAATCTTGAAATGAATCTAAAAGAAACTGTGCAAAAGTTGACTTTTTTCAACCGATCAAAATGTAGAGAGATTATCGATCAAACTTAAGAAAGTTAACAAGTAAAATGAGTAAAATGGTTATATGAATGCGAAAGGCAGATATCTTTCAATCTATACATGAAATTTAAAGAACAGAGTTGAATGTTGACCAAAGAAAAACATGAGTATTAGATGAATGATGAATCTGCAAAGAATATGCAAGAACCTAAGAATCTTCAAGACTCTATTTAGTATTTACAAAAGAAAATGATACAATTTGCCTAAAATAGATAGTTCTTGCAAACTGTATTGTTTTTTTTGACATTTTCGATAAACCATAAGATCAATATGCATAAAAAAAACCCAAATATTATAGTTTAAAAGATCGATAATTCTTAAAGAAAAGATACTAAGATGATGACATACATGAAAACAAATAGAATTAACCATAAAGAAACGAATCTCCGAAAGCAAAAGACGTAGTTTGCATCTTTGACAAGAAAGAAAAAAAAAAGTCAAACCCACCATTGCAGCGGAAAGCAGTTTACAAAAAATTGGGAACTGAGTTTAAAAGAAATTGCTAATCTCCAAAGAATCTGAAGCTACTTAACAATCACGACAACCCTATAAATATATAAAATAAAAAGACATAATACCAACCAATCATAGAACAAAAGGTAATTCAATTCTGCAAACAAAAAAACAAAATAAAGTAGCACATATTGCCAGCAAATTTTCATTTCATATAGCAATGAGGTCACTTTCATGAACAATAATGATTGCGTACCAAGATATTTTGGAGATGAGCAAGAAATGATGTGAGCCTTCAAAGATGCAGCACCACTAATGGAGTTTTATTTATGGTTTTAATTCAGATCCTTAAAGATTCCAACTTGATTCTTGTTGGGAAGGCAAGTTTAAGAAATAAAATAGAAAAATGCATCGAGACTTGAAGAGGTGGAGAGGTGGTGAGTCTACAAAGATAAAGCGGATATCGGGCTTATTATTATTTTGACAGATCACATATCCCACCTCATGACCCGAGACATGTTAAAAACAGATATTTTATTCTCCAGGTGTCTATGTGGAAATTAAGGTAAACTTTGAAATTTTATCAAATTATATTCTTTGTTAACAGCTACGATTTTGCTCATTAAGTCATTCGTAATGTGGTTTCCTCCCCTGATCATGTTTATGTGGAAAACTTTGTAGGAATTAAAAATAAAGAGGGCTTATATCACATCGTGAATTAAGAATAACGAGGGTTTATGTCACAATCGTAAAAATAGGCATGTTAACAATTTGTTGGTTGTTATCTTTATTTTTAAGCACAATGAAAAATATTGATTTTGTTTGTGTCCATGTAAGAAAGTGAATGTTTCCCATTAAAACAATGGATCTAAATAGTAATATGTATGCCAACTATAATATATACCGGAAATTGTTCAAATAATATAATTATTAAGAAATAAAATTTTATATAAATATCTTGTAAAATAAAATATATAAATTAGGTATAAAATTAATGATTAAATTTAATTAAGAATACAAAGTGGATTTACAAAACAACCTATCTTGAAATAAAATGAAAATCTATATAACTCTTTAGAGATTTAAATAAAGATAATTAAAATAAAATAAAATCGTCATAACACATAAGCACATATAGGGCTCATATATAAAGAAATGATTTTAGGGCTCACATATCAAAAAATGGTGTTGGGATTATAAGACCAACTCTACTCATAAAATACTAAAACCATAAAAATAAGGATTTTTTAACATTAGAATACAGTTTTCATTCTAATCACACACTTAAAATTTACACCATAAAAATAATTTAATATAAATTGTAATAGTCATAAATTACAAATTTAATAAACTATAATATAATATTAATAAAGTAAAAAAATAACAGTTAAATTAAACGATATTTAGTATAAAGGACATTTGGTGTGATGAATGGTGCCCCGGTATATATGTCGACCAAAATCTCTTCATACAAAAATACCGGTCACTTTATGGTTCCATTGGAGTAAAATTTTGTGTAATAACACCAAAATGGTGGTTCATTGGATAAGCTCTAAGCATCACATACATCAAAAACTATAACCATCATTTATGAATATTTACAGCAAAATATGCTTTCATTTTTACCTCTAATGGAGAAAGAGAGAGATATGAAGCTCACTCTACAACTAACTTTCCGAAGAGAGAGACATGAAGACACCGGGGATGGTCTTTCCGGGATGGAGGCTGATGGCGAGAAGGGGAAAATGGTGGCGGCGCAATGCCAACGATGGGTTGGGTGAGGCGTTTCATCCGAGAATACGGTGGGAGTGGGAAGAAGACTCATTTTCTTTGAATTTTTGACTTTTTAACTTCTAACTTTTGCAACTTTTTCAATTCTTTTTATCTCTTGGTTGCGATCCGTTCTCCTATTTTGTTTCGTACCAATTGTGTATATATAACTTAGAAAATTTATTTCTTCTAAAATCTTCTTGGTCAAAGGATATCCAAGGATCGGATTAATGCTATGTAATTTTGGATGGATACACCTAACGAAGAGAAAGTATGTAATAGCCCAAATTCATATGAATCCCAAAAAGAAAAGCGATCAAACAAAAAACCATAACAAAAATATTATAAGTGGACAAGTTGGAGGGGCTAAGCATCGGCTAGCCCCCTACTGCCTCCGCCTGTGTATAAAGTGAAACATAATTATGGTATACGTTACAAGGCCTTTAAACCCCGTTGAAGTCAATGTGACACAAGGATAACGACGTGGGAACGCCCCCCCCTCTTCTCCCATTTTGTGGTCTCCGACAATAACGAGCTACAACACGTTTTTTTTTTACTTTTCCAAACTCGACCTTTAAACACTCATATTTCATTAAAAAAAATTATTTTTTATAAACACGTATTACTACCTTATTTGTAATTACCTCTTTTTTTTCTTTCTTTATATTTCATAAACTTTCAATACTTCCAAAAGAAATGTATTTGTTTGATTTGTTTCATCCATGCAGCGATGATGTTGATGACGATATTGTTGTTGCTATGATGAAACAATATTTTACGAACATGTGATGTCAAAGATAATTCACAAAGAAGGACATCTACGTCAAGTTAACGATTATTTTGCCGATAATTGTGTCTACTAGCCAAACAATTTCAAAAGAAGGTTTCGTTTGCGAAAAAAATATGTTTGTACGGATAGCCAACGTCTTGGAAAGCAGGTATTATTTCTTTCAAGTTTTGTAATTTATAAATGTAGCTTTTACATAATTTACATACATTTTTCCTATTAAATATATGTTTACATATGAATTTTTCCAAATAAGATATGATGCTAGAGGTAAAGCAAGATTCACAGGGTTACAAAAATATATTGTGGCAATTAAGTTTATGGCTACTGGGGAGTCACTTGTGTAACATCCCAAATTTCAAGACCAAAAATTTCATTTTTAATTAGATTATTATAAAACCAACAGTATAAAAACATATATAAAAACATCACATGTCAAAACCAAAGTGTCAATAATCAAGCATGTTATCATAAACCAATATCAAAGTGTATTCCCAAAGATCTCTTGTGCGGAAAACATAGTGTGATGTGCTGCGATCACCGGCTCGTTTCCTTTGAAAACGAAGTACCTGAAACCAAAACTGAAAACCGTAAGCACAAAGCTTAGTGAGTTCCCCCATCATACCACATACCATACATAACACATACTGTATAACATAACTGGGTACTAACTACCCTTTCGGTCCTATCGACCGATACTTTGCCTAGCATAACAGGGTGCTGGCCTACCCCTTCGGTCATTTCGACCAGTAACCTTGCCTAGCATATTAGGGTGCTGGCCTACCCCTTCGGTCCTTTCGACCGGTAACCTTTCCTAGCATATCGGGGTGCTGGCCTACCCATTCCGTCCTTTCGACCGGTATCCGTAGACTATTTCACCCCTACCACTACCATATAATATCATAGCACATATATCATAATCTATCTAGCATAAATGGGTACTAACTACCCCTTCGGTCCTTTCGACCGGTATTGGGGTCTATCCTACCTCTCCTATCACATATCACATAACTTCAGAGCATACGAGCATATAATCATAACAGATAACAACATACCAGATAATTATCACAAAGACAATCATCTCTACTATAACTCTTACTAGTGGGCCGACCTTGGTGCCTTAGACCCATTTCTATTGGAAGGTAACTCACCTCACACTGCTGAAGTCTCATAGACAAAACTCTAGCTACTAGATGACAGGTTCTCGAATTGTCAATCATCAAAATAATACCTAATTAATAATTGGGTTCCAACACATAACCATAAGTCCATGCTTGGGGTAAAAAGACTACTTCACCCCCATCTTATCTTGATTCAAGCTCAAGGCCCAATCCAAAGGCCCAAAAGTCAACAATGAGTTAAAGCCTAACATATGGTCCAATTTTCCAAATTAGGCTCAAACCTTTACATGGTCTAATTCTAAGGCCCACCCATTTAATCCAATCCAAACATTTGGCATTTCTAATGGCCCAATATCTTATAATCATAAAGGCCTAATTATGGCCCATCTATGGCCCAATTTTCCAAATTGGGCCCAAACCCCTCACATGGGCCTTACCCTAAAGCCCATTAAGTTATTCTAATCCATATGATTGATCTTGGATGGCCCATCAATATCCCAATCATCAAAGCCCAATAGAAAGGCCCAACTCAAAGTCGAAGTGAAATTATGGTTTTCACATAAAATGACGATTAGGGTTAACTGTTTCTTACCTAACCCATTAAGGACTTAATCCATTAAGTCCATCAATCTATTGGGTAAGTCATATAGCGTGATTAGGCCTATTAGGGTTTTGCTAGTCGGACACCACCCACTATCACCTCAAGGTGTGGTGGTCAATGGCGGCTCACGACGGCGGCCACCACCTCACGGTGGTGATTATGGTTCTGGTCCAATTGTGTCCAAGCATTCCAAAAGCAATCCAAACACAACTAATCACACCGCCACCCAAAACGGCGGTTGCTGGCAGTAGGAGGCGTCAGCCACCACCTCACGGTGGTGGTTATGAGTTTCTTTTAGTTATTGCTTTACCAATTACAACATACAACACAAAAAAACCAATTAAACACACACACACACTAGCTAAACACACACACACAACCACCCTTATGGTGGCCAGCGGTCGTAGATGGTGGAAGCCACCACCTCACAGTGTTGGTGGTGACTTCCTTGGTTTTCTATCCATACAACACACACACACACACTCCAAATTGCAGAATACACTCCAGCCACTGACCTGGTGGCTCACAGTGGCGACAACAAAAGATTTGTGATGGAACCCACCACCTCACGGTGGTGGCGGCGGTTCTTTTGATTCCCAACCAAGCAAACAAATGCACACACTTCAAAATACAACAACAACACACACACCTGCACAAAATTTGCTGAAACACGCACCAAGACAGCCACCATCGTGATGGCAGGCGGCGGTCGGAGTTCGCTAGTATATTCCGAACAACCGCATGGCAGTGATGGCGACGTGACTGAACGCGAGACAGAAAAAGAAAAAGAAGGAGAGGTGGCGACGGAGGAAAACGAGATTGCGACCTTGCCGATCTTCACAGCCACCAACGGCGGCAATTGAGGTAGCTTGGCCGGTGGCTCGCAACTTCGACCATGGCTAGGAGGCAGTTGATCAGAAGTGCTTCTTCTCAGCTTAAAGGGATTGGGTAAGATTGTCAACAGAAGCATTCACTATTTGAGCATTTTTCTGAGCAACAGCCTGAAGAGAATCTAGAAAAATGTGGGCATCAGAAATTAGTTTTTTGACATTTTCGGTCGCTTGCTTGAAATCTTTGGTGGATTCTTCAATTGCAATGGACGCTTTCTGACATGAGGAAGTGGAGGCATCAATGGCTTTGGCAACATTGGAAATGGAGGTATCATCCTCCTTGACAAAGGTTGCCAATAAAGCCTTGATAGCAGCCTCAGAGTATGTCTCACTAAGAGTTGAAGAGGAAGAAGAAAGCAATTTGTCAAGATTTTCATTTAGATTCCTTAAATGCCTCTTCGTCATAGGAGCATCATCATAACCATTGCTCTGTTCTCTATAAGAGCTGTAGTAGATGGAATCAAACTCCATTTCTGCTCCACCAAGAACGGTCTCAGTTTCATGTGAGTGAGGTGGAGATTGAGGTTTAGAGGTAATTGGGGTGTTAGTGCCAAAAGTGATGGGTTTGAGCCATAAGAACTTTCCTATGTGCACATGCACACCCTAATGCTTGGATCTAGGTTTCTCTAATTGAACATGCAATGTATCCATGGCTTACAATTCTAGATCTAATGTAAATAATTGAATCATAACATATGACATCAGATCTAGAAGAATACCTTAAGTTACTTGCTTGAATCTTCTTGTTCTTGGAGCTTAGAGTCACAATTGTCACTCCTCTAATGGATTACAAACACCAACTAGCAAGAGGATGATTTTGAGAAAGAGGAGAGGTGAGGAAATCGGCTCTAGGGTTTCTTTCTTGCAAGAGTGGCCGATTTCCCTCACCCATGGGGTCTATTTATAATATGAGCTACTAGGGTTACACCCTTAACCCTAATTGAATAACTTAGGCCCTAAGCAATCCAAAGATCCTTCTAGATAAAAGGCTTGAACGATTTTTAAGATATCCAATCCCAAAAAATCATCCACCCTAATGTCCATAAAGATTCATAGCCCAAAAACATAACTATCACACATTTGACAGTTTATGCCCCTTTATTCAATTAACCTCTTTGAGTCACCAAATTAATTCTTAATTAATTTATGACTTACATCAATCAAATAATATTATTATTCCTTTAATATATTACTCTCATAATATATTAATAATAGTATCTGTTCTCTCTTTATAAATCACCCTGTCAATTTGCTATGGTGAAGGCAACCCAAAAGGACCATGCACAACCGGGTCAAGTACTTACCAAATATAGTTACAGGCTTAGACACTAATCCAACAGTCTCCCACTTGGATAAGTCCAATAACTATAAATTCAAACACAATCCGATTAGCAATCGTAGCTCTTAAAGACGCTGTCAAACTCTGATCTTATCAGTATCCTGTCCTTTAGATAAGGGATCGTATAATCTTCTGTCCTAGATATCGTGCGGACAATTACATGGAACATTGTCATACTCATTGTCCAACAATTGGTTTCTCGATCTCAGATTCATTTGACGTAGAACTTAATTGAACACATCAATTCAGTCCTGACCGGGCCCGGCACATAAGTCAAATTAAATCATCGAGGGCCCTGATATCGCTTTTACCCTCTTAGGATAAAAGTAACAGATAAACTTCGACTTATATGCATTTACTATGTACCAATCAACTATACACAACAATGTGTTTTATGACATCAATTTACTGATGCGGTTTCGCATTATCAATGCACAACCAATTAGTAAACAATAAACCATATATCTTGGTTTTAACACTATATGATATTATCGTCTTGCGATCACTTGCGGTACATTCCATAAAGTGATTCTAGCAAGTGCAGGTTTATTCCAATGCTCAAAACTTGTTCATAAGCACTCATGAACGTTGCAGCAAACCTTTGCTATGTCTAATACCTTTTAGACAATCTACACACCAATTCATGACAATCATTATTCATACCTACTTCCAACATATGAACGATTGTGGGCCATTTGAATAATTCAATTATTCTTAATAACTCAATTATTCAAGAAGTCAAAACATGCAAAGTGAAACAATAGTTAGACAATTAACATAAGACAATAGCTTTAGTTGTAAATAATACTCCTTTATTTAATCATCAAATGTCAATTACATTTATCTATTACATGTTTCTAAACTATCTAATCTAAACTAATATCGGCTTTCAGGCCAGTGCTCCTAGCGTGCTGCAAGTGCTTAACCCTACTCAGTCCCTTCGTAAGCGGATCTGCTGGGTTATCCTCTGACGATAACCTCTTTACTACGAGGTGTCCTTCTTTTATCCGATGTTGAATAAAGTGATATTTTCTGTCAATATGACGAGATCTACCATGATCCCTCGATTCCTTGGTCAAGGCAACCGTTCCTTCATTATCACAGAAAATTTCCATAGGCTCCTTTATGGCAGACACAACTCCAAGGTCACCAATGAAGTTCTTCAACCATATCGCCTCCTTTGACGCTTCGCTCTCTGCAATGTACTCTAATTCGCATGTTGAATCAGCTACGGTTTCTTGCTTGGAACTTTTCCAAGTCACTGCTCCTCCATTAAGGGTAAAGACCCAGCCCGACTGCGAATGGTAGTTGTCCCTGTTGGTCTGGAAGCTGGCGTCACTATACCCTTGCACCTTTAAGTCATCACTCCCTCCAAGGACCAAAAACCATTCCTTGGTCCTCCGAAGGTACTTAAGGATATTCTTGACTGCGATCCAATGAGCTCTGGCAGGGTTCCCTTGATATCTACTGACCATGCTCAAAGCAAAGGCCACATCAGGGCGAGTACAAGTCATAACATACATGATTGAGCCAACTGCAGAAGTGTAAGGTACTCGGCTCATCTCAGCTATCTCAGCTTCTGTACTTGGACTTTGAGTCTTACTCAATTTGGCATTACTTTGTATTGGTAGTTCTCCCTTCTTCGAGTTTTTCATACTAAAACATTTTAGTACCTTATCCAAGTAAGTATTCTGACTAAGTCCTATTAGTCTCTTACTTTGTTCTCTCACTATACTCATTCCCAAAATATAGGAAGCCTCTCCGAGGTCCTTCATAGCAAAGCACTTCCCGAGTCAGGACTTAGCCTCCTATAGAGTCGGGATGTCGTTTCCTATGAGTAGTATGTCATCGACATACAAAACGAGGAAGCTAACTATACTCCCACTGGCTTTGACATATATATATGATTCATCTTCACTTCGTACAAATCCAAACTCTTTGACTTTCTCATCAAAGCAAAGATTCCATCTGCGAGATGCTTACTTAAGTCCATAAATTGACTTCTCAAGCTTGCACACTCTATTGGGATGCTTCGCATCGACAAAACCCTCTGGCTGAGCCATGTAAACATCCTCAACCAACTTCCCATTAAGGAAAGCGGTCTTGACATCCATCTGCCATATCTCATAATCATGAAATGCAGCAATGGCTAGCATCACCCTAATAGACTTTATTTTAGCAACTAGCGAGAAGGTCTCATCATAGTCAACTCCGGGAGTTTGAGTAAAGCCCTTCGCAACTAATCGTGCCTTATACGTGTGCACATTCCCATCCACATCGGTCTTCTTCTTGAAGATCCATTTGCACCGAACCATCTTACGTCCGGGCACATTGTCAACCAAATTCCAAACTTGGTTGTCATACATGGACTGAATCTCGCTGTCCATCGCCTCTTTCCATTTTGCAGACTCTAGGCCTGCCATGGCTTCCTTATAGCTATTAGGTTCATCTAGATTTATTAGTGTACCATCACTAATATACGTTTCCCCTTCAGTAGTAATATGAAAGCCATAAAACTGGGGTTGAACTCTAACTCTTTCGGAACTTCTAAGAGGTAAGGACTCGTCAATTGGTTCAACCGGAGTTTCCTCCTCGGGTTGAGCGCCAGCGTTAGAGGTTCCTTCATCGCTCGACTCTTGAATCTCTTCAAGATCGATATGCCTCCCACTGTCCCCTTGGCTTATGAGTTCTCGCTCTCGGAAAACCCCTCTCCTCGAAACGAAGACAACATTGTCACTCGGTCTATAGAAGAGATATCCAAAGGATTTCTGCGAGTAGCCAATGAAAATACTGTGACAACCCGAAATTTCTATTATGTACAAACATATTAAGTCAATAGAAGTCAGAACAGTTGCTGATAATTTTCAGACTTTTTAGAATAAGTTTGAGTATTTCAGGATTTACACTTTAAGAGATATCAGGAGAGAGGATGCACTAGGGTTTACTGTGCAACATTGTTATTCCAAAGCTCTAAGAAATTAGAGTTTACTGCCTGAATAAAATATTTACAGCCAAAAACCCTAAATCTGGGAGTATAAATATGACTATTTGTCATTATTTTCACTTTTTCCAAATTCTAAAGATCCAAACCCATTTCTCTCTCAAGTATCATCCAAAAGTTTTTCAAGATCTTCAATCTAGTAAGTGATTCTAGCTTTCTTAAGTGATTATATGCCTTAATCTAGTGTTTTAACACACTTCTAACCGTGAAATCATTCCAAAAGGTTGATTCTTCCATTTCCACCAAGAACACACACTAGTGTTCTTGGACTTTTAGCTCATTTCAAGCTTCAATATAGTAAGTACTGTTGGGTTTTGAGCATTCTAACACTTCCTAAGTGTACATGCAACCCTAAATACCTTGGATCTATGTTTTCTCTATTATACATGCAAATAAGAACATCCAAGGTATTATCCTAATCTAGCATACAAAAACTATGAATGTAACAAGATAGAATACATACCTCTTGATGTAGCTTGATGTCTTCAAGCTTTAAGAGCTTAGCCCCAATAGTGTGGAAGCCTCAAGTGGAATCACAAATCACCAAGACACCTTGGAATACTTTAGAGAATATGATTACTTGGTTCTCTCTAGTGAAATTGGCTAGCCCTTCTTTAGTGTATCCACACTAGTGCCAATTTCACCAACCAAAGACATCTTTATATAGTATGGAGGATTAGGGTTAAACCCTAATACCCATGACCTTTCATTTCCTAGGATCCATGGGTTAAACACTCCATGGACTATCCATGAAAGCTTAGCCCAACCTAAATGAACTTGGCCCATTCCATATATATAAGAGTCCATATTTAATTAGTTCCTTTTGATCACTTAATTAATTATAAATTAATTCTTGATCAATACTAATTAAATAATATGATTCCATATTAATATATTAGAACTTATAACATATTAATATTAATCATAAACATACTATTCTCAAAAGATTATCCATATAAATTGTGTCGGTGAAGTGCAACCCAAATGGACCATGCCGGGTCGGGTCAAGTACATACCAAATATAGTTATGGACTTAGACATTAATGCAACAGTCTCCCACTTGGATAAGTCTAAAACTATTATTGCGTATGACTTCAAACCTAACTGGCAATCGTAGCTCTTAAAGCTACTGTCGAACTCTGATCTTGTCAACGAACTTGTCCATTAGATAAGGGATCATATATTCCTCCATTCTAGATATCGTATGGACTGAGACATGGATTATAATCATTCTCTCTGTCCATTTGTTGTTTCCCGATTTTCGATTTATGACGACTGACTAATTGAACAAATCAAATCAGTCCTGGCCCGGCCGAGCACTTCCATTTGTCATCATCAAATCATCGAGGGGCCCACAGATATCGCTTTTATCCCGAAGGTAAAAGGAATGGATAAACTTCGACTCATATGGCTTGTTCTACTACTTGTTGAATCATACACAAAGGCACATTTTATAGCACCGAGTTACCAAATGCGTTTTCGTGCAATTAATGTACAACCAACTCATAGTAACCACTCATATCTCTAGGTTTGAAGAATATAATATATTATCGTCTCATGATCACTCGTGATAAAATCCATGAAGTGATTCCAATGAGCGCGGGTTGAATCCAATACTTAGAACTTATGAGCACTCATGAGTGTTGTAGCCCTTTGTCCAACACCTTAGACCTCTACAAGCTAACCCATGACAGTCTTAATTCATATCTACTTCCAACATATGACCGACTGTGGATGTTTGAATAGCTTAGTCATTCAGGAAGAATAACCCAGTTTATTCGGGAAGTCAAAACATGCAAAATAAAACACAATAATAATTGAATCCAATATGGTATCATCCCTTTGAACATAAATAAAACCCCTTTTATTTATCACCATATGATTACACATTATTCATTGTATACTGTTTCAGCTATCAACTTTATTCTTGAATTTAAAACAATAGTTGTCCCATGCTCCAAGCATGTACACTATGTTTTCTTAAACACTAGTCATGCCACACACCAAGTATGCATATTATGTTTGTCTATGATCTTTACTTTGTGAACTAGATCAATTGAACATAACTTCAATGATTCTCTTTTCACACTCCCAAATCCTTACTGCAAATGCAAGAATTCCAAATTCATGCCATTTACAGAAATCTGTTAGATTCTAAACTTATATGCATTGATCCTCTTGTAACGATTATGCACAAAGTCACAAAGACTTGGCAACAATCATTACAGAGTATTCCAAAGGGGATCAACTCCTTGGAAATATCCTTCTTGCATTAAGTTTCCTTAATCTTACACAGATTGAAAATTCTAACTTTGAAACATTTCCAGATTCCATTTTGACTATCACTTCTGAACAAGAGTTGCGTCCTTACAGATTATGTCAATATGGTCCTTCCAAAATTATCACTATACTTCCAATTGTCCTTGAGTAACCAACCTTTGGTAAACCTTAGATTGTCCTCGACAATTGTTTAATCCTTTTAGTCATATCCAGTTCTAAACCTTTTCCCTTCTTAATGCCCCAGGCATTTGGAAAATTTTAGAACGGATGAATATAGCACATGTAATCGATCCTATATCCGAAGCATATGGGACACGATTCATGATGTCTTACATAAAGACTAAACCAGTCTTTTGCTATAATATTTCCATTTCAATTTGCCAAATTCTCATAATTCAGATTATGAAAAGGGATGCCGTAATCATAATCGAATTTTAGAACGCAAATAATGGTCCCATATACAGAATTTCCTTATGTTGAGCCATTCCAACATGAAATTCATATATATCCTTGACTAAATGATTAAAACCTCACGATCTAAGCTTATAGATTTGAGATGAAGCATAATTTCCTCTCCCTTAATTATAGCAAAACAACTTTTTCCCAATTGAAACTTTTGTTTTCTATAATTAACATTGCTAACTTGCAATACTTATCATAATTATCTTGCTCCCACTAACATGATGATTATTAGCATAACACTTATGCTCCCACTAGCTTTGACATGTACTCAGAAGTCAGCTGGACAGTCTGAAATTTAGATTCATACACCCTTTCCGTAGATAGCTCACCTGTGTGTCTAAGCAATTTCAAGAACCATGAAAAGGGATACCATAATCATGGTCTCAATTGCTTAGGCATTTGCCATTTCTCACAAGTCCATGTTAGTGTGCCGGTTAACCACACGCGCTCCACTAACGACTTTTGAAAATGCAAATAACACAATTGATATCTTAGTAAAATCTACTTAGTGAAAGCGTTTCCTCACCATCATTTTCATGAATCGGAGAGAAACCTTATGACACTTAGATTTATATGGTGTATGAGTTCCTACCCATATGAATTTGTCAAACCATAATCACAAGACAAAGATAATGACAAATCCAAAACCATATGGATTGAACTCAATCTTAACTTCTTGCCACCTGGCAGCTCAAGGGCCTGCCATTGCTTCCAAGTTGTTATGCAACAAACTGAGAACTCTAAGAACTCATATGCAAAGCCAACTTTAACTGGAATGGGCACAGATATGTCAACATGATAGGTTATAAACCTCAAGTCGTGTGCTAGTGAAGAACTTCAGGTTTTATTCTTGATTATTTCTTGAGACTTTCAAGACCTTTAAGACTCCCACTGTCCTCTTGACATATAAGACTCCCTTGTCAAACATCCAAGAGATAGTGCGGATTCTAATCATGAAAAACACTTTACCCAATTGGCCTAAGTTGGTCTTTGTTTTATCCAAAACATCACAACTTACCAATTTCAAATGTACAAGAGTAGAAAACTTTTACTCTTACATTTGACAAGTGTTTTAAACCTTCTTTAAGACATGTCACTCAAATGACAATCTTGGAGTATGACTCTAAGACTTGTATTGGAACGAAGTATGACTCATCTTCTTGATTTAACCATTTCAACAATTCAAGTTCCTCTTCTTAGTCATAAGAATGCACTAAGATTTCCTTAGAGAACTAATTTTGATATGGTTTCTTAATCATTAAGATGATCACAAAACTGATACTAAAGTACTCTCCCATCTTTTCAGATATGAGAAACTTTTATCCTTCTGCCTAATTTGATTCTTCTTATTCGCCCTGCCATACATTGGAACCTTTTCCAATGTCTCAGAGTTACACTTAAGCTTGTAAGTATAATCATATTTACTGAGCTTTAGTAAACTATGACGAATAGTCTTATCAATCTTTTGTGGTGGACTTAATCAGTGCACAAGAATGTGTACTCGATCCCTTAGTCCTTTACTTGACTCACACATCCATGTGGCCGAGTAATTAGTCTTAATTTTCCAAAACTTGAAAGTTCTCATTCATCATGCTATACAACTTGCATGATTCCAAGTTCCGGTCCAATTGAAACTTGGGTGATGAGAATCTTTCCTTATTTGGTAAATCTAGACATTACCACAAATGAAGGAATCAATTTCATATTTCCACTCTTGCTCTTAATGGAATCATATAAGCAACAATTTTTCCTCAAAAGCCATTGTAAGGATATTTTAAAATAAATAAAATCAAAAATTTTTCTTTTATTTTAAAACTTTGCGGAAAAACTTATCCTTACAATCCATATGAAAACTTGTTGTTATCTATTCCTAAGCAATATCTCATAACTCCTAAGAAGTTGCTCAAGAATCCGATCTTCAAACTATGCGATAGAAATCCATCTACGCCATCAGATTCAGCATATTCTTTCTTTAAGTTTCTTCACTTTTCTTTGATTCTTAAAACATCACCATGTGACCTAGTCACATCATGTATCAGGAATCTCAGAATAGAAACTTAACAGAGTTAGATAGTGGTCTTTACCTGAAGTAGAGTCAAACTTATTGACTTTAACATCCTTAGGTAAATTTGGCAGCTTCGCAACCAATGCCCCTTCCCTTGGCAATATAAACATATGGACCCTTTGATAATGGTACACGAGACTATCACAGACTTAGCTTTTCTCTTTACCATTTGGTCAACCGAGTTGACTATGGCCGATCCCTTTCCATTGGGAAGAGAATGCTTTACTGGATATCCAATGTCATCATTGTCAATGTCCATAAAGTTTTAGGAAGTTGATCTTAGCAAATAGATAAGATCATTAAGGGTCTTGTCATAGTCTGTTTCATAGGTGTCCCAAAGGAACTCACTATGTGACTTAGAAAGTGATTGAACCACCAACTTTCTCAAGACTTTGACACCCAACTCTCCCGGCTTGTCAATATGTGACTACATCTCCAAGATGTGTTCACACCTAGACCTTGCCTTGCCAATAGGGCTTGAGTGACCTTAAACTTTTCAAGAACTTGTGGGTTGGGGAGAATAATTGGAGGAGGTGAAAGAAGTATGATTTCCAAAGGACATCATCTTCATTTAGGAAACCTTGTTTCACTAGATTTGGGAAGATCATAGGTGTCTATTACAGACATCTTTTGGGAGATATTCAAGATAGTTGATTTAAAGTCCTTAATATGACACCCAATATGAAATATTAATGCTAGGACCCAACAAACTATTTTATAACTTAGAAGAGGTATGCCGTAATCCAAGCTATAAAATATTTGAAGGTAGGTGAACGACGATTCACCAATTTCCACCAAGATAAACGAAATGAATTATTAGGTTTTAATTGGTTTTGAAACTCCTAGATCTTTGAGATTCATTGAACTTTTCAAAGGCATGTTTCACTCTCGAGTGTGCCCTTCAGGTTTTGTGACTGGGATGTCGAGGATCACAAAACAAGGTGTGAAGTAACCATGCAAATCACTTGGTACCCTTAATAAATTACCCCTCAATCGATGTGCCGGTTAACCACACACGCTCCATCGATACTATGATAAATATTAAGTCACCCTTTACCTACCTTGTTAAGTCCAAGTTAGTGTGCCGGTTAACCACACACGCTCCACTAACGACTTAGACAAAGTGTAAAGTGTAATTTCATGGGTTAGCACCTTATTCACATTTTTCCTAAGTAACTAAGATTGGGTATTATTAAGAGTTTAGTTACTTAGTATTATCATTAATACTTTTAATGAAGGGAGAATTCTAGTCCTGTCAAACCCGTTCGGCTAACGACCCTCCACCAGTCAAGCAAGCGGTGGGTGAGAGTGGACACCCATTAAGTTGTCATTTTATAGGCAACAACCTTATACCCACCTTATAGACCGGCTTCGTGAATGAGGCGTACTACCGGTAAGACTGACTTTACTCTTATACATATATATATATATATATATATATATATATATATATATATATATATATATTATTAACTTATAATATTATAAAGTATAAGGGTTGAATTTTAACTTTTAAAATTCTAAGGGCTAACTTGGAATTAAAGTATTCATAAGTGAAAACTTTACAAATTCCAAAACTTGAGGGCAAGTTTTGAAACTATTCAAAACTAATTAATTCCATAACTTATGTGTTTAAAGTAGTTTTAATCCAAAAACTCTTCAAGTTCCATAACTTGAGGACAAGTTATGGAAGACTTTAAACTAATAAAAGAATTAACTTTTCTTTATTTTATAACTTATGGAATTAATTAAGGTTACACCTTTTTTTTATTTTTTTTTATTTTATTAAATGAAGAGACTCTTGGTCCTCCATAACTTGAGGACAAGTTATGGAGTCATAAAACCATTTAATTAGAACTAGACTCTTCATTTTTGTAACCTTTGCCAATTTTTATGAGTTTTATGATTCTTAAATGTGACTTTTCATATAACTTGAGGACAAGTTACAAAAACACATTTTAGAATCAATTCTTTGATTAATTTGGATTAAAACCAACTATCACATAATTTTATTCATTAATCTAAATTCACTCATAAAACAAGGTAACACAAAAAACTTTTGGTGATCCATAACTTATTCTTAAGTTATGGAATCCTTTAAAACATTAACACCAAATTTTGTAACTCCAAAAAAAACTTTGAATCAATTTTTTTTTTAAACCTTTTCATATCCATAACTTATGGAGGTTTCAAAAAATAAAACTCTTTAGATCAAACTTTTAAAACTAATAAAATAATCATATTATTTTATCTTTTATTAAATTTGACCTAATTCAACTCATAAAGCAAATTATTCAAATTTTACAAATAATTAGTTTTTCACGAGAACAAGTAATTATCTTAAAATTTGACAAACTTCATGTTTTTTTTTTCAACTTTGAAAATAAAATATTTGCATCAATATAACAGAAAACAACCCGTGGCTCTGATACCACTGTTGGGTTTTGAGCATTCTAACACTTCCTAAGTGTACATGCAACCCTAAATACCTTGGATCTATGTTTTCTCTATTATACATGCAAATAAGAACATCCAAGGTATTATCCTAATCTAGCATACAAAAACTATGAATGTAACAAGATAGAATACATACCTCTTGATGTAGCTTGATGTCTTCAAGCTTTAAGAGCTTAGCCCCAATAGTGTGGAAGCCTCAAGTGGAATCACAAATCACCAAGACACCTTGGAATACTTTAGAGAATATGATTACTTGGTTCTCTCTAGTGAAATTGGCTAGCCCTTCTTTAGTGTATCCACACTAGTGCCAATTTCACCAACCAAAGACATCTTTATATAGTATGGAGGATTAGGGTTAAACCCTAATACCCATGACCTTTCATTTCCTAGGATCCATGGGTTAAACACTCCATGGACTATCCATGAAAGCTTAGCCCAACCTAAATGAACTTGGCCCATTCCATATATATAAGAGTCCATATTTAATTAGTTCCTTTTGATCACTTAATTAATTATAAATTAATTCTTGATCAATACTAATTAAATAATATTATTCCATATTAATATATTAGAACTTATAACATATTAATATTAATCATAAACATACTATTCTCAAAAGATTATCCATATAAATTGTGTCGGTGAAGTGCAACCCAAATGGACCATGCCGGGTCGGGTCAAGTACATACCAAATATAGTTATGGACTTAGACATTAATCCAACAAGTACTTCTATCCTAGAGTCTCATAGAGCTTATAATACTTCTTAACATCAAGAAATCGTCCTAAGAACACCGAGATCAAGGTGTTCACGGTCCAAGAATGTTCTTGGGCCATAAACCCCAAATGAAGGTGCCAAAGTGTGCTCTAGTCCTTCACAAGCCTTAGAAAAATGTCTAAATCCTTTCCTTGTTGAGAAAAGGACTTGAAAGCCCCAAAATACCATAAATCATAAGAGATTACGGCCGCACACACAAAGGAAATTGGTCTTAGGGCCGTGAACTCCTCAAAGGAGGGAAATGGTGCCCTAATCTCTTCCATGGACTAAACCATCAAGTAGAAATACTTCTAAGGGACATGTGAGGCTTCAAACCATCAAATGGTCAAAAGCATAGGAGATTAAGGCCATAAACTCAAGGGTTTACGACCGTAAACTCATTGGGTTATGGTCCTTGGGGAGTAAACTCAAGAAAGGGGTCCTTTGGAACCCTAAACCCAATAGCTTTGTCCTACAACACTTAGATACAATCCTTGGGACTTATAACACCTACATAAGGTGTTTAGCATGTCCTAGGATGTCTTAAATTTTTTTATTATTTGTTTAGAGACTAATTGGATACATATCTGTGATATTATATGACTACTAGGATCCTTGTGTGTGTTCAAGACTTCACTTGACACCTAGCAATCCTGTTTCATCAGTTCATCCATACCACTCACTACAGGTGAGTTCATACCACTTAATCAATGGTTTAAATGTTTTTAAATTCTTTTAGGGGGGGGGGGGATACAAGTTGAATACTTATAGTTATTATATCAATCACATGTTATTAATAACTACCAAACTAGTGGATTATTACTTTTCAAACTATGTTACCAAACTGTTTTTACTTCAAACTGTTTTACAAACTCTTTTACTTGTCAAATACTTTTACTTAAACTCTTTTATACTTATTGTCAAATGCATGCCTATGTATGCATAGTTATATAAGTAATGTTTAAAGGGCTTAGGAAGGCTAGCTCGCTTTATCTCCTTTTCCTCGTTGGGATGTGGCTGTAGGGCATCGGTTATCCGTCCGAAGGTCATCTATCTATTAGTTATATATTATGTATAAATATATAGACATAAAAGTTCTTTCAACCAGTTCCATACCTTTGGGTAGCAAGGGTTTACAATCATGATCATACATTACTAGTAAGCTAGCATAGGGGTAGCATAGGAAGATACTAATACTATTACTAGAACAATGAAACATACAATGAGTCAGTTCATTCATGAGTCAATACAGGTAGTACACACAATACATTACTATACATGCTAGATAGAGAGAGAACACACATTACAGCTAGCACACGTAGAACATTACAGTACATACAGGCTAGACAGAAAATGAGTACACTTTATAGATAGCACATTCATTACATATACATTCATGCAGTTATGTGAACCATTAAGCGGGTCATGGCACTTCCTACCATGACCGTTTTTGTATCCAGAATCTCCTTAATTGGGGAGCGTATGAGTTTGTGTATATATCTATACTGGATTGACTATCCTACACCTTGTTGCTTGCTATAGTGGGACTTGCAAGTCTACGGGTGCCAAATGTCATTTCTTACGGCGTCTTACATCATCGTTTTACTAGAGTCGGTAGCAGGATATAGGTCGATCACATGTTACTTTAAATATCATTTGGTTTAAGGTAGTTAGTACAGCAGTAGTCACTTATTACAAATACTACAGTACTATGATATTTTGCCATTACATTCACTTCGTGAAATATTCACACGATGCACAATAATGTAAAAACTATATTTTTGGTTAATGATAGTCGGACTTGGTAAAATACACACTCTTACAAGAGACACACACACAGATACTAGATGCCTTGGTAGAAGGCTACAGTTAGTAGGAAACATAGGGTTTTCTAGGATAGTTCAAACATCTTACAAATGCTTTCATACAAAAACAGACACTAATATACTTATGATCTCACCATCTTTAAAGCTGATACTCACTTTCAAAATAACTTGTATTCTCAAGTCACTAGTAGACAGGTACAGGTGCCAGGCTTTTGAGAAGATGGAGTTCGTTCAAGAATCGTCTTTTATTTTGATATGTATTTTTGGTGTCTATAAAACTTGACAGAACACACTTGTATGAAATTATATTATTAATGCAATGGATGATGTTGTTGCTTGTTTACTACTATTCATTGTTGTGATACTGTACATGACGTCCTCCGCCCCAGAACATTTCCGCCGTTCATGGTTTTGGGGTGTGACAAATACACCGCTCACTACAAGGTTCGAGCTTGTCGTGAGTTCCTCATCTTACGAAAACCTCACAGCCCCAAACCTTGATATGTGCCAACGAGGGAGCTTTCCCTGTCCACATCTCATGAGGTGTTTTGGCAACCTTCTTTGTAGGGAATCGGTTAAGGATATGGGCAGCAGTCTCTAACGCATACCCCTAGAATGAGATAGGTAGTGAAGCACGACTCATCATGGAACGAACCATGTCTAACATGGTTCGATTACGCCTTTCTGCCACACCATTCAACTGCAGTGTCCTAAGTGGCGTCAATTGTGAAACTATTCCGCATTCCTTGAGATAGTCGTGGAATTTATGACTTAGGTACTCTCCTCCTCGATTGGATCCAAGCATCTTGATTTTCCTGCCCAATTGATTCTCCATTTCATGTTTAAATTCTTTGAACTTTTCAAACGTTTCTGACTTGTGCTTGATTAAGTAAATATACCCATATCTAGTATAATCATCGGTGAAAGTCACGTAAAAGCGGTTCGCATCCTTTGTGGTGGATCTAAAGGGCCCACACACGTCGGTGTGTATGAGATCCAATAAACCCCCACCCCTATCACAAGTGCCAGTGAAGGGTGACTTGGTCATCTTTCCAAGTAAACAAGATTCACACGTGTCATCTTCCCTAAGGTCGAATGACTCCAACACTCCATCCTTTTGGAGTTGGGCTATGCGCTTCTTGTTGACATGTCCAAGACGACAATGCCACAAGCATGCTTTATCCATACTATTGGAAGAATCCATACACAACACATCATTTCCTAGGTTATTTACAACCATAACAGTTTCATAAATTCCATTACAAGGCATTGCTTCAAAATATAAAAACCATTTAGATAAGCATAAATCGAACTATTCTCATTATTAAACGAATATCTAAATCCTTGTCTAAATAAACCATGAAATGAAATGATGTTTCTTTCCATATCTGGCGAGTAGCAACAATTATTTAAATCTAAACCAAATCCATTACTAAGCACTAGAGAATACACTCCAATCTTGGTGACAGGCGACGATCTTCTATTCCCCATGATTAGATTTATTCTTCCATGCTCCACATCCCTATTTCTTCTTAGTCCCTGCAAATCAGACCAAATGTGATAGCCACATCCTGTATCAAGAACCCAAGAAATAGCATGAGATGAATCATTAGATTTCATTGCGTAAATACCTGCGAAAGATGGCTTGATCTTCCCATCCTTGATGGCTTGCAGATATTCCGGGCAGCTTCTCTTCCAATGCCCTATGTTGTGGCAATGGTGGCACTCTGCCTTCTTTGGGTTTGGGTTGGGTTTAGCAGAGCCAACCTTGGTCTTACTAGAAGAGGAACCATCTTGGGACTTTCCCTTGTGGTGGCTCTTTGAAGGAGCCTTCCTCTTCTTGCCCCTTCCTTGCCCAATAGGCAAAACAAGAGCAGCGGGTGGATTGGGAGTTAATGCAACAGACTTGTCCTTCAGGTTGCTCTCATCAGTCCTTAGGAGCCCTTGGAGTTTGCTTAGGGTGACCTCTTCCTTGTTCATGTGGTAGGTCATCCTAAATTGGTTGTAGCACGAGGGCAAGGAGTGAAGAACGATGTCTATAGCCAAGTCTTCCCCAAAGTTAACATTCAACTTGCGAAGACGATCAACATATCTTTGCATCTTTTGCAAGTGCACGGTTAGAGACTCTCCACTTCGCATCTTAGCAGTGATCATGTTCGTGATGATCTCATAGCGCTCTTGCCTTGCGCTTTGGTGGTATCTCTCCATTAAGTATTGATGCATTTCGTACAGATACATGTCCTCATAGGAATTTTGGAATTCAGGGTTCATTGTGGCTAGCATAATGCAATGGACTTTCGTTGCATCACGCTCATGGGTCTCAAAGACAGCCATTTCTTTGGGAGTAGCAATTTCTGGATTGATCTTTTTGAGCTTCTCGTCGAGGACATACTCTTTGTCCTTGTAGCGCACAATCGTGCGAATGTATCTTATCCATTCGCTAAAGTTCGATCCGTCAAAAGTCACTTTTTGACAAAGGCTCATTAGTTTGAATGAGCTAGCAGCAGCGTTGTTCGTTCTAGACATCTACAAATAGAAAGGAATAAAGTTTGATTAGAATTAAATCCCTAATTAAACACCCAAAATGAAAAATTAGCGCTAGGACCCAACAACATTATTCACACATTAGAAAAGGGATGCCGTAATCCAACATGCAAATAATTTGGAGGTAAGTGAATGATGATTCACCACTTCTTCACCATGAAAAACATAAGCTTAAATTTTAAATGTATTGAGAATTCCTAGATTTCTTTGAGATTCATTGAACTTTTCAATGGCATGTTTAAATCTCGATATGCCTCTCTAGTTTGTGACTGGGATGCCGAGGATCACAAAGCGGGTGTGAATAACCATGCAAATATACGTGATGCCCTCATTGTTACAATCATCTATTCAATGTGCCGGTTAACCTTACACGCTCCATCGAACTATGACAAACAATTGCTTAGAACCAATTAGTGTGTCGGTTAACCACACATGCTCCACTAACTTCTCAACAAGGGTACAAAGTGTAATTTCATGGGATTGCATCAATTCATTTTTCCTAAAGTAACTAAGATTGGGAATTTTATGAAACACGTATAGTTACTTTATATAGATTCATTATACTTATTAATGAGGAGAGGATTGCCCTATCCTACCCGTTCGGCTAACGACCCTCCACCAGTCAAGCAAGTGGTGGGTGTGAGTGTACACCCATTAAGCGCCATTTTATAGGCAGCAACCTTATACCCACCTTATAGACCGACTTCGTGAATGAGGCCTACTAACGGTAAGACTAGCATTTTAAATCATATATATATATATATATATATATATATATATATATATATATATATATATATATATATATATTAAGCTTGTAATAATATAATAGTATAGTGTTGAATTGTAAACTTGTAAAATTCTAGGGTTTGAAATTTAAATTATTCAAATTAAACTTTTAATCACAAAACTTAAATTTCAAACTTGAGGACAAGTTTTAAACTTTTCAAAACATAAAGGATCATATAGCAAATAATATAAATCAACTAATTAATTTAATGATTATTTAAATTTGACCTAGTCAATATTACTTGTAAGACAATTTACCAATTTAATTCAAATAATCAATTATTATCATATAAGGAAATTATCATTCAATCAAATGGTAATTATCTTTTGTTTGGTCAAGTATATACTCAGATATATGATAAAATTCGGATATTAATGACCCAAAACAATTAAGGCAAGTATCCTCAAACAAAACAACGAGAAATCCCGAAATTAGCTCTAACTGACGCTAGAACTCGCTGAGTTCCACTATGAACTCGCCGAGTTGAAGCTACTCACCAAGTCCACAATGGAACTCACCGAGTTCATCAGTTAGAGGCACAAAAAACGAATTTTTCAAGCAAAAACAATCAACCAAAGCATCAATTCAATAGAAATCAATCAAAGCTCTGATACTACTGATGGGTTTGAGCCATAAGAACTTTGCTACGTGCACATGCAAACCCTAATGCTTGGATCTAGGTTTCTCTAATTGAACATGCAATGTATCAAAGGCTTACAATTCTAGATCTAATGTAAACAATTGAATCATAACATATGAAATCAGATCTAGAAGAATACCTTAAGTTACTTGCTTGAATCTTCTTGTTCTTGGAACTTAGAGGCACAATTGCCACTCCTCTAATGGCTTACAAACACCAACTAGCAAGAGGATGATTTTGAGAGAGAGGAGAGGTGAGGAAATCGGCTCTAGGGTTTCTTTCTTGCAAAAGTGGCCGATTTCCCTCACCCATGGGGTCTATTTATACTATGAGCTACTAGGGTTTTACCCTTAACCCTAATTGAATAACTTAGGCCCTAAGCAATCCAAAGATCCTTCTAGATATAAGGCTTGAACGATTTTTAAGATATCCAATCCCTAAAAATCGTCCACCCTATTGTCCATAAAGATTCATAGCCCAAAAACATAACTATCACACATTTGACAGTTCATGCCCCTTTATTCAATTAACCACTTTAAGTCACCAAATTAATTCTTAATTAATTTATGACTTACATCAATCAAATAATATTATTATTCCTTTAATATATTAGTCTCATAATATATTAATAATAATATCTCTTCTCTCTTTATAAATCACCCTGTCAAGTTGCTATGGTGAAGCCAACCCAAAAGGACCATGCACAACCGGGTCAAGTACTTACCAAATATAGTTACAGGCTTAGACACTAATCCAACAAGAAGTAGGTACCCTCGTATCAGATACGTTGACACGAACTTGAGGTTTTGTTGTAGAAGTGCTGATGGTGGTAACTTCAGTGAACAAGGGTGTTGGGATTGGTATAGAAGAGACAGTTGAAGAGGAAATAGGAGGAGGGCACGGAGCAATGTTAATAGGAACGGAGTGTGTAGGAGAAGGAGGAGGTGAAGTTCGGTTACCTTGATGAGCTGGTGAAGGAGGAGGCGAATTACCTTTGAGCGAACTCTCATGCTGAGAAGCTTCATCATCACTTGACTCTAGTTCGGGTTGTTGGTCAGATGGAACATATTCGGAATCACTTGAAGAAGGAGCCTTCGGCTTGTGTTCCTTCTTCTTAATCTTTCGCTTCTTTGGAGCAGAAAGAGCTGCTTGTTCAGACTTTCGCTTTTTAGGCGTAGCAACTTTTTATAAGGGACCTTCCTTCTCGCTTTTTCATTCAAACTTCTTCCCTCATTTTGCTGGTTTATCTGCAGCGTCCAGCGACCTTTGCATTTCGGGAGTGAGCTACCTAGGTCTTGTAGGAAGAAGCTTCTTGTATTCATTTATCAACTTGCTTTCACTAGAAACACATATGTACATATATTTCGGAACCGAACCAATGAATTGAAACTTTGTTGGATCAAAAACAATTATTTTTGTCGTGTGAAATGTAGCGACTGACGACATCAACGAGTCTGCCATTGTTGGAACTTGGAACTTCTTCATCGCCCATTGAGTAACGAGGGTCCAAAACCTAGCACAAGAGATTTCAGAATAGCGAGAAGTAGAGTTGAGACTTTGAACTAGTTGAGACCATAAAATAGACCCAAAGTCCATGTTAACCCCATAGTAGAGCCCGTAGAGAAGGGTCATGAACGCCTTGCTTGCCCCATCAGACCCTGCAGCCCTCTTCGATAAACCCTTCAAGAGGAGAGTAAAAAGACCATTCCACTGTGGAGGAAGGAAAGATTTCTTGAACTTCGTCACTGTGGTAAGGACTTCAATGTACCCCATATCATAAAACATTGTAAAGAGCTGTGTTGTGGTGATTGAATCTGGGTTGATCATGGAGTCATCGATGATTAACCTTAACAGCAAGCAAAACCTAGCTTTTGAAATCGACGTCTTTTGATTGAATATTTCAAAGAAGATCCTCTCCTTGACTTTATCATATACTGCTATAGAGTAGACTTGAGAAAGTAGCGACATTGGGACATATTCCACCTTGGTTAGGGCAACTACAAGTGGTGAATATTTGAGGCATTAAACCACTTGGAGCATCTAGGGATCATACTGGAAAGGAGTGAGATCAAGGATCAGGTTTTGATTTGGTTTGATGGTAAGAAGAGAAGAATGGGTGCTTTGTTCGTGAGTAGAAAAGGAATCTGCCATTGATGAACCTTGAAGAGAAGAAGATGAACAGTAGAGAGAATTACATGGTCTCCCGCTCTGATACCAATTGATGAGTTGAAAACTCTTTAGATCGAGTAGATCTTTAAAATGTAAATCAATAAGAATAACAAATACTAGAACACTCAATGAATCAACCGTATGTCGGATGATTAAAATATAGTCACATCTTAAAAGAGCTCGATTAAGAACTTCTAGTATAGAGGTGTGCTAGGGTTTATGGTACAATAGATACGATAATAAATGAAAAACCTTAATGACAAGGATGCATGCATGCACCTTATATACTAAACCTAGAAAGATAAACACGGTTGGACAGGCCTAAACCGAGAGTACAAAATGGAACAAACTACTAAGGCCCAATGATGCAACCCCTTAAACTCAACGGTCCCTAATGGAGAAAAATAGAAAGAAGGTACCATGCATGCAAGGTGGCCAGCACGGAAGTACGCCCAACGTAAGCTGGGGGTACTAAGATGATGACATACATGAAAACAAACAGAATTAACCATAAAGAAACGAATATCCGAAAGCATAAGACGTAGTTTGCATCATTGACAAGAAAGAAAAAAACGGTCAAACCCACCATTGCAGTGGAAAGCAGTTTACAAAAAATCGGGAACTGAGTTTAAAAGAAATTGCTAATCTCCAAAGAATCTGAAGCTACTTAACAATCACGACAACCCTATAAATATATAAAATAAAAAGACATAATACCAACCAATCATAGAACAAAAGGTAATTCAATTCTACAAACAAAAAAACAAAATAAAGTAGCACATATTGCCAGAAAATTTTCATTTCATATAGCAATGAGGTCACTTTCATGAACAATAATGATTGCGTACCAAGATATTTTGGAGATGAGCAAGAAAAGAAATGAAGTGAGCCTTCAAAGATGCAGCACCATTAATGGAGTTTTATTTATGCTTTTAATTCAGATCCTTAAAGATTCCAACAAAATAAACTTATACCTTTCTGCTCCTCTCTAAAAGTAGATAGTAAAAAAAACAGAAAACAAAAATAAGAAACTATAATTTCAATAAATAATTAAACGTCTTTATGCTTGCTGATTCACATCAAATAACAAGAACACAAAAGTTTAGAGAAGACAAATTAAAAAAAATGATGAGAAGGCATAGATTTTGATTCAAACATAGGAGAAATTTATAGCTTTCCATTGCCTCTAAAAGTCAACCAGATAGTAAAATGACATAAATCATAACTCAGAAGTTCAATTGATAATTAAATGTCTTTCATCCTCTTCATTCACATCAAAAAAACAAGAACACAACGGTTACAAGACAGATTAAAAAAAAAAACGAGAATGCAACAATTTTTTTACATAAATCAGATACAAACCACTAAACCAGCAATAGTTTGACTTAGAAATTAAAGCTCAAACAGAGGAATCAAATACAAAACAACAACATATTTGAACTTCAACTAATCATATACTCTTTGGTACTTTAAAAACTTTTTAACTGAACTCGAATTCAACATGTAAAGATAAAAAATACACCCAAATCAAAGAAAAGAACCTAGAAATCAGAAAATGAACAAAATATGAACTAAAGAAAAACTAAAAAGGAACTCACTGAAAGAATGAAGATTAATTCATTAGGAAATCAAAAAAATCCAATAGGTGACACCGTGACAGGTCCTTTCTTTAATTCTTTCGTCGTCCTAATGCTTCATGTTGTAATGCCTTCCTAATCGGAACTCGGAACTCGGATTGCAAGATTGAAGCTTGAAAAAATCAAACTCTGAGAGCAGCTGATGATCGATTGAATACCTAAAATGTTTAGAGAGATCGAGAGAAAAGAAATCAGATCTCTATTTGATTTAGAATGCGAAATTGAGATAGAAATGATATACCGATTTACTGATTTAGAACATGACTCCTCGATCTCCACATATCTCTCAACTACCGAGTTTGATGATTGCAAATCTCAAGAACTTTGATTATTTGTCGGACGCAAATTAAGCCCCCAGTAGGTTTTTTCCTTCTAGGACACCACTCACAAATGGACTGGACTTAATATTGGGCCAACATAATATATATAGTAATACCTATTGTATAAAAATAATGCCCCCAAAATTTTTATGCCCTGGGCCTTGGCCCAACTTGCCCATGTATTGGGCCGGCCCTGGTGGTGAGGTGCTGTGAGTCTACAAAGATAAAGCGGATATCGGGCTTCTTATTATTTTGACAGATCATATATCCCACCTCATGACCGAGACATGTTAAAAACAGATATTTTATTCTCCAGGTGTCCATGTGGAAATTAAGGTAAACTTTGAAATTTTATCAAATTATATTCTTTGTTAACGGCTACGATTATGCTCGTTAAGGCATTCGTAATGTGGTTTCGTCCCCTAATCATGTTTATGTGGAAAACTTTGTACACACTGGAGTGAAGCCAAGAATTAAAAATAAGATGGGCTTATATCACATCATGAATTAAGAATAACGAGGGCTTATATCACATCATGAATTAAGAATAACGAGGGCTTATATCACAATCGTAATAATAGGCATGTTAACAATTTGTTGGTTGTTATCTTTAATTTTAAACACAACTGTGTCAATGTAAGCAAGTGAATGTTTCCCATTTAAACAATATATCTAAATATTAATATGTATGCCAATCATAATGTATATCGGTATTATGAAATAAAATTTTATATAAATATCTTGTAAAATAAAATATATAATTTAGGTATAAAAGTAATGACTAAATTAAATTAAGAATGCAAAGTTGATTTACAAAACAACCTATCTTGAAATAAAATGACAATCTATATAAATTTTTAAACATTTAAATAAAGATAATATAAATAAAATAAAATCATCATCTGAAACAGCAACACATAAACACATACAAGGCTCAGATATTAAAATATGGTGTTGGGATTATAAGACCAACTCCAATCATAAAATACTAAAACCATAAAAATAAGGAGTTTTTTAACATTAAAATACAATTTTCATTCCAACCATACTAAAAATTTACACCGTAAAGATATTTTAATATAAATTGTAATATTTATAAAATACAAATCTAATAAACAATAATATAATATTGATAAAGTTAAAAATGATTGTTAGAATAAATGATATTTAATACAAAGGACATTTTGTGTGATGAATAGTGCCCTCGTATATATGCCGGCCAAAATTTCTTCACACAAAAATGTCGACCACTTTACGGTTCCATTGGAGTAAAATTTTGTGTAATAACACCAAAATCGTGGTCCATTTGAGAAGCTCTAAGCATCACATATATCAAAAACTATAACCATCATTCACGAATATTTACAACAAAATATGCTTTCATTTTTACCTCAAATGGAGAAAGAGAAAGAGAGAGATATGGAGCTCACTCTACAGCTAACTTTCCGAAGAGAGAGACATGAAGGACACCGGCGATGGTCTTTCCGGGATGGAGGCTGATGGTGAGAAGAGAAAAATGGTGGCGGCGCAATGCAATCGATGGGCTGGGTGAGGCGATTCATCCGAGAATACGGTGGGAGTGGGAAGACGACTCGTTTTCTTTGAATTTTTGTCTTTTTAACTTCTAACTTTTGCAACTTTTTCAATTTTTTTTTATCTCTTGGTTGCGATCTGTTCTCCTATTTTGTCTCTTACCAATTGTGTATATGTAACATAGAAAAATTATTTCTTCTAAAATCTTCTTGGTCAAAGAATATCCAAGGATCAGATTAATGTTATGTAATAGCCCGAATTGCATATGAATCACAAAAAAGAAAAGCGATCAAACAAAAAACCATAACAAAAATATTATAAGTAGACAAGTTGGAGGGGGCTAAGCACCGGCTAGCTCCCTACTGCTTCCGCCACTGTGTACAAAGTGAAACATAATTAGGGTATACGACATAGGGTCTTTGAACGCCGTTGAAGTCGACGTGACACAAGGATAACGGCGTGGTAAACCCCCCCCCCCCTCTTCTCCCGTTTTGTGGTCTCTGACAGTAACGAGCTACAACACATTTTTTTTTACTTTTCCCAAACTCGAACTTTGAACAGTCAGATTTCATTAAAAAAATCATTTATTTATAAACACATACTACTACCTTATTTTTAATTACCTCTTTTATTTTATTTTTCTTTATATTTCATAAACTTTCAATACTTCCAAAAAAAATCTATCTGTTTGATTCGTTTCATCCATGCAACGATGATGTTGATGACGATATCGTCGTTGCTATGATGAAACAATATTTTACGAACCTATGATGTCAAACATAATTCACAAAGAAGGATATCGATGACAAGTTAACGATTATTTTGTCGATAATTGTGTCTACCAGCCAAACGATTCCAAATAAGATATTATGTTAGAGGTAAGCCAAGATTCACATGGTGACAAAAATATATTGTGGCAATTAAGTTTATGGCTATTAGGGAGTCGCTTGATTCTGTTGATGATTATATGAGAATGTTTGAGAGAATTGTAAGAGAAAGTTTGTATACAGTGGCGAGATGTGTTATTGAAACCTTTCGTGACGTTTATTTGCGCAAACCTTCATTGAATGATATCCAACAACTATATGCAACACATGAAGAAAGACATGGTTTTTCGGGTATAACTGGAAGCACTGATTGCACACACTGGAACTGGAGAAATTGTCCCGTGGCATAGAAAAGCCAGTATGTAAGTGGTCATCATGGAATGCCCTTCATTGGTACTGTTGGATTAGGTGTCTAATCACATAACTATAATTGGTATAAACTTGAATTGATAGTAGCACAGTGTCACGATAGAGATTCTAGACCCTTTCAGAGTTCTCGAGAAAATGGGAGAAGTTACAAAGTAAAGCCTAATAGACCTTGGAACGTCCTAGATTTCTCTAGGACATCGAAGAATAATTTAGCACATTTCATGGATACTTGTAAATACTTGTAGCTTAGTAGAACAATCTAGATTAGTCATGAAAGTAGGACTAATGCAGTGTTATCTAGAAACTTCCCTAGAAGGGGAAGATCAAGTATAAATAAGGAGGAGCTCATTTGCTCCAAACCATCGAGAAGTTTTCGTGTAAGAACTTAAGTTATATAAAGAAGCTCTTCTTCTTAGAAGTGTTCCTTGTTGTTTCTCTTGCTTCCTTAAATCGTTAATACACCCAAGTTATCGAAGTTAGCCTAACTTAGTCAGAGAAGACACTAAGTGGATCACGGTGATTGAGACGTCCCGTGACACATGGTATTAGAGCGTAGAGTTCGTGAAAGCAAGAGATCGAAGTTATGGAAGGAGGAAGTACCGAAGTAGCAAACATGCCCCCTGTCGTCGAGGAGAAAGGAAAAAAGTCCAAGAAGAGGGACCAATCGATAAATGCCTTGGCAAGCTTACAAGGACGGAGATCAACGTCGGTGAGATCCTTGAATGGAAGGATACTGTCGATCAATTCGTTGCTGAGATAAGTGACACGAGCGATGGATTGAAGGAGACCATCGATGTCATCAAAGAAGAAGTCCTTGGACTTATCAACACCTTGCGGAATGAGTTCCGTGAGAAGGTAGCAACGTTGGAAGCTGAAGTAAATCTGTGCAAAGCCGCAATTGCTGGAGGAGCGGTTACAAAGATGACGCCACACACAGAAGCACCCAAGCCCTCGAAATATGGAGGTAAGCATGATCCTAAACTACTTGAGGAATTTTTCTTGTCCCTAGAATGTTATTTTAATGCTATCGGAGTAAGGGAGGACAAGTACAAAATAGACACGGCCGTTCTATACTTGAGTGAAAACACAACACTATGGTGGAGGCGGAAGCATGGCAACATTGAGAAAGGCTTATATGTAATAGATACTTGGGACGAGTTTAAGAGACAAATCAAGAAACAATTATGCCCCCATAATGATGAGGACGTTGCCATGAAGTAACTCCGAGGATTGAAACATGTCGAGTCTATTAAAGATTACGTGGCAGAGTTCACTGCCTTAATGTTGGAGTTGCCCGATTTACAAGAGAAACACAAGTTATTTTACTTCCAAGATGGAGTAGAATCTTGGGCTTATAACGAGCTTAAGACGAGGAACGTTCAAGATGTTGACGAAGCTATAGCAGTAGCGGAAGACCTTATGGACTTCCGAAGAGATACCGCGATTAGGAAACCTAGTGGGGGAGAGAGAACAATAACAAGGTCGCAACAGAAGGACGATAAACCCGCTGCAATACCATCAACTTTCAAGGGGAAGGAGATTGAAGGAGGACCTCGAAGGGAAGTCAAGTGCTACTTATGTGACGACCCTCATCTAATTAAAGATTGTCCCAAGAAGAAAAGTCTCAATGCGATGGTCTTCGAAGAAGAAAAGGAAGAGAGAGAAGAGGCACAACTAGGCTCCATGCGACGCCTCAATTCGGTGGCAAAAGAAGAGGCCCACACGAAGAAAGAACGAGGAATCATGTTTGTGAACATTAGTATAAACAACAAAGTCACTAAAGTCTTAGTAGACACAGGTGCGTCCCATAATTTCCTTTCTAAGAATGAAGCTGAAAAGATGAACATTTAATACACCAAGGAAATAGGCTGGTTGAAAGCTGTCAACTCTCCTTCCGAGCCTATTCTTGGAGTCGCTTATGGAGTAATTGTCGAGATCGTAGGATGGAAGGGTTCTATCGATCTAACCGTAGTACCCATGGATGATTATTGCATGGTCTTGGGGATGGAGTTCTTCGACCAGGTATGCCCTTTCTCGTTCGAAAATCAAACCATGCGTATCACCAAGGATTCAACGATACACATCGTACCCTTAGAAAGAAGCAAAACAGAGTCCCGAATCTTATCAACCATGCAACTCAACAAGGGACTAAAGAAGGGAGAAATGACGTACTTAGCAACGTTGAAGGAAGAAACCACGCCGCCCAACAAAGAAATACCAAAGACAGTGAAAGAAGTACTAGAAGAATTCAAGGATGTGATGCCTCCAGAGTTGCCAAAGAAGTTGCCACCAAGAAGGGAAGTGGATCATGAGATAGAACTCGAGCCCGGAGCTAAGCCACCAGCAATGTGTCCCTATAGAATGGCTCCACCGGAGTTGGAAGAGCTTAGAAGACATTTGAAAGAGCTACTAGATTCCAGATTTATCCGCCCCTTAAAGGCCCCATTAAGCTCCCTAGTCTTGTTCCAGAAGAAGCATGACGGGAGTCTAAGAATGTACATAGACTATCGGGCAATGAACAAAGTAACGAGAAAGAACAAGTATCCAATCCCACTGGTAGCTGATCTATTCGACCGACTCGGGAGTGCACGATGGTTCACAAAGCTGGACTTAAGGTCTGGTTATTGGCAAGTACGCATAGCAGCAGGGGACGAACCGAAGACGACGTGTGTGACAAGGTATGGCTCTTATGAATTCTTAGTCATGCCTTTTGAATTGACGAATGACCCTGCCACATTCTGCACTTTATGAATAAGATATTCCACCCATTCTTGGACAAATTTGTGGTGGTGTACTTAGACGACATAGTAGTTTACTCAAAGTTGTTAGAAGAGCATGTTGAACACTTGCGGTTAGTTTTCCAAGTACTCAGGGAAAACCAATTATACATAAAGATAGAGAAGTGCTTATTTGCCCAACCAGAAATAACGTTCCTAGGGCATAAGATTGTTGATGGGAAGATCCATATGGATAGCAACAAGATACGAGCAATCCAAGAATGGGAGCCGCCAAAGAACGTTTCTGAACTACGATCGTTCTTAGGCCTTATAAACTACTATCGAAGATTTATATCGGAATACTCGGCCAAAGCTACTCCCCTCACCGACCTTCAAAAAAGAAAGTTTTATGCGAATGGAATGAGAACAAATGACGTTTGATCTTCTAAAGAAAGTTGTCATGGAGGAACCAATCTTGAAGCTACCAGACTACACTAATCCATTCCAGGTGCAAACGGATGCGTCAGACTTCGCGATTGGAGGAGTATTATTACAAGATGACCATCCAGTGGCCTATGAAAGTCGGAAACTAAATGATACGGAACGGAGATACCCGGTACACGAAAAGGAAATGACAGCAATCATACATTGCCTTCGAGTATGGAGACACTATTTGCTTGGGAGTCGGTTCGTTATCCAAACCAACAATGTAGTGACTAGTTACTTCCAAAATCAGAAGAAACTAAGCCCTAAGCAAGCTCGTTGGCAAGATTTCTTGGCAGAATTCGATTATTCCATGGAGTATAAGCCAGGAAAAACCAATGTAATCGGTGATGCCCTTAGTCGAAAGGCTGAACTTACAGCCATCTCTCGAGTAACATGTGATCTCGTTGATCGAATCAAGGAAGGATTGAACCATGATCCACTAACAAAAAACTTGGTGCAAATAGTAAGAGAAGGAAAGACAAGAAAATTTTGGGTCGAAGACAGACTCTTATACACGGTCGGTAACCGAATTTACGTCCCAAGATGGAACAACTTGAGGAGAGAAATCTTAAAGGAATGTCATGATTCGAAATAGGCTGGATATCTGGGTACTCATTGCACGAAGGCAATCATAGAACGATCCTATTATTGGCCCAATATGCGGAGTGACATAGATGCCTACGTAAGGACTTTTCTTGTCTGTCAACAAGACAAGGTGGAACAAGCCAAACCGGCAGGTTTGTTGGAGCCACTACCAATCTCCGAGCGACCATGGGAGAGCATATCGATGGACTTTATTTCAGCATTACCCATGTCCGAAGGGTGCGGCTCAATAATGGTGGTTGTGGATTGGTTCTCCAAATATGCAACGTTTATACCAGCCCCACGGGACTGCACCGCTGAAGAAGTAGGACAACTATTCTTCAAGCATGTCGTAAAATATTGGGGACTCCCCTGAAACATCATAAGTGATAGAGATCCCCACTTTACAGAAAAGTTTTGGAGAGAACTATTTAAGATAATGGGATCAGAACTCCACTTCTCAACTAGTTTCCACCCTCAAACCGATGGCCAAACTGAGAGGGTGAATCAATTACTCGAGATATATTTGAGGAATTTTGTCAGTGCAAACCAATGGGATTGGGCCAAGCTAATTGATGTGGCACAATTTTCATATAACTTACAACAGATCGTGGCTACGAGGAAGAGTCCTTTCGAGATTGTAACAGGTCAACACGCCTCAAGAACTAACAAAAGGCTACAAAGGATCAAGCCCACCGGCATACAAGTTTGTAAAAGGATGGAATGAAGAACTCGATATAGCAAAGTCTTACTTGCACAAGGCAGCCAAGCGAATGAAGAAATGGGCGGACGAGAAGAGGCAGTCAAATGAGTGTTGGGTTTTGAGCATTCTAACACTCCTATGGCGTACATGCAACCCTAGAAACCTTGGATCTATGTTTGACTAAGATGCATGCAAATAATTATTTTTCCAAGGTTCTTATCCTATCTAGCATGACATGGGGAACTTGAATTAAATAAAGCTAGTAGGATTACTTACCTTGTAGTTTTAGTTCATTGCTTGGATTTTAGAGCCTAGCACCAATAGTGTGGATGCCTCAAATGGAAATCACAAATCACCACAAACTTTGGAACCTTGAGATAATAGTCACAACTATCTTGAAATCGACCCTCTACTTTACTCACCACAACTAGTGTGATTTCAAGAACCAAAGCCTCCTTTATATAGTGTGGTGGATTAGGGTTACATCCATGTAAACCCTAATACCCATGTCTCTTCATTTCCATGAGATCCATGGGTTAAAGCTCCATGGAGTATCCATGGACTTTCCAAGTAAACCTAGCCCATTCCAAATAAGCATTATCCCACACTATATAAATATAAGAGCCCATATTTAATTAGTAATACTTTTGATCTCTAAATTAATCCTAGATTAACTATAGATCAATACTAATTAAATAATATGATCTTATATTAATACATTAGAACTTATAATATATTAATAAATCATATCTTATACTATTCTCAAAAGATTATCCATAAATTGTTCGGGTGAAGTGCAACCCAAATGCACCATGTCGGGTCGGGTCAAGTACATACCAAATATAGTTATGGACTTAGACACAATATCCAACAGTCTCCCACTTGGATAAGTCTAATAACTATAGTTGCAAGTATGACATCAGGAACTGATCAGGAATCGTAGCTCTTTAAACTCTGTTGAACTAGAACGCGCCATTTTAGATAAGTGATCATATAATCCTCTATTCTAGATATCAGCCGGACAAATACATGGAACATGGTCTTGCTTATTGTCCAGCATTTGTTTCCCGATTTCCGATTTGTTTGACATAGAACTTAACTGAACACATCAATTTAGTTCTGACCGGGCCCGATACATAGGTCAAAACAAAATCATCGAGGGGCCCAGATATCGCTTCTAATCCTAGAATAATCAGATAAAATTCGACTCATATGTTTGCTCTACTACTTGTCGAATTACACAAAGTTATGTTTTATATTATCGAGTTACCAATGCGTTTTCGTACAATCAATGCATAATCAACTCATAGGCAACAAATCATATCTCTAGGTTTGAAGGCTTATATGATATTACCGTCTCATGATCACTCGAGATAAATTCCATGAAGTGATTCTAGTGAGCGTGGGTTGAGTCCAATGCTCAAAACTTATGAGCACTCATGATTGTTGTAGCAATGTCCAACATCTTAGACCTCTGCAACCAATCATGACAGTCTTGATTCATACATACTTTCGACATATGACCGACTGTGGAGGTTCGAATAATATGATATACCAAACATGATTATTTTGGAAGTCAAAACATGCAAAAGAAATATAATAAATGATTGAAAAGTGATAACAACACTTTACTCATAAATAACAGCTTTTATTTCTCATCAAATGTCAATTACACATTTCAAGATTATCTAACTTCGAAAACTAATATCATCCTTCAGCCCTATGCTCCGAGCATGCTGGAGATGCTTAGCTCGAGTCAGTCCCTTCGTGAGGGGATCTGCTGGGTTCTCATCCGATGATACCCTCTTTGCCACGAGGATTCCTTTTTCTATTCGATGACTGCTGAAGTGATATTTTCTATCAATGTGTCTGGATCTTCCATGATCTCTTGGTTCATTGGCTAAGGCAACCACACTATTGCTGTCACAAAAAATCTCCATTGGCTCCTTTATAGCTGGTACAACTCCAAGGTCTCCGATGAAGTTCTTTAGCTATATAGCCTCCTTTGCTGCCTCGCTTGCTGCTATATGCCTTGATTCACAAGTGGAATCAGCCACTGTCTCCTGCTTGGAACTTTTCCAAGTAATTGCCCCTCCGTTTAGGGTAAAGACCCAGCCCGACTGAGAGCGGGAATTATCCCTGTCAGTCTGAAAGCTAGCATCATTGTACCCTACAACTCTCAAGTCATCACTCCCACCAAGGGTAAGGACCCAGTCCTTAGTACTTCACAGGTACTTGAGGATATTCTTTACCGCAGTCCAGTGTGCCTTGCCAGGGTTCCCCTGATTCCTGCTAACCATGCTCAAAGAAAAGGCTACATCACGTCGAGTACATGTCATAGCATACATGATCAATCCTACAGCTGAAGCATAAGGTATTCAACTCATTTATGCTATCTCAGCCTCAGTACTAGGGCTTTGTGTCTTACTCAATCTGGCGTTACTCTAGATAGGTAACTCACCTTTCTTGGAGTTATGCATGTTGAATCTTTTCAACACTTTGTCCACATAGGTGATTTGACTATGTCTAATTAGTCTTTTACTCTTGTTTCTCAAAATCCTTATCCCTAGGATATAGGCAGCTTCACCAAGTTCCTTCATAGCGAAACACTTCCCAAGCCAGGACTTTACTTCCTGCACAGTTGGGATGTCATTTCCTTCGAGTAGTATGTCATCCACATACAGTACCAAAAAGCTGACTATACTCCCACTAGCCTTGATATAGACACAAGATTCATCTTCACTCCTTGAAAAGCCAAATTCTTTGACTTTCTCATCAAAGCAAAGATTCCATCTGCGAGGTGCCTATTTCAATCTATAAATGAATTTCTCAAGTTTCCACACTCTATTGGGGTACTCTGGACTGACAAAACCCTCTGGCTGAACCATATAAACATCTTCAGCCAACCTTCCATTAAGGAAAGCGGTTTTGACATCCATTTGCGATATTTCATAGTCATGAAATGCAGCAATGGCTAACAGAACCTTGATAGACTTAATATTGGCCACTGGTGAAAATGTCTCATCATAATCAACTCCCGGAGTTTGAGAATAACCCTTTGCAACCAGTCGTGCCTTATAAGTGTGTACATTACCATCCATGTCGGTCTTCTTCTTGAAGATCCATTTTCACCCAACTATCTTACGATCAGGTACATTGTCAACCAAGTTCCAAACTTGATTGTCATACATGGACCGTATCTCGCTATCCATAGCCTCTTTCCATTTAGCAGCCTCAGGGCCTGCCATGGCTTCCGCGTAGCTGTTAGGCTCATCCAGATTTACCAGTGTGTTATCACTGATAAGTGTCTCACCTTCTGTAGTAATATGGAAATCATAATAATGCTCAGGTGCATTCCTAACTCTGGTGGAACGCCTTAGAGGTATAGATTCTTCAGTCAGCTCAATAGGAGTTTCCTCCTCAGGTTGAGGGCTAGGGTTTGAGGTTCCTTCATCACTTGACTCTTGAATTTCCTCAAGGTCAATTTGCCTCCCACTATCTCCTTGGCTCATGAATTCTCTCTCTCAAAAGAATCCTTTTCTTGCTACAAAGACCACATTATCACTGGGTATGTAGAAGATGTAGCCAAAGGATTTATGTGGATAGCCGATGAAAATACACCTTTCGCTTCGGGGTTCAAGCTTATCGTGAGTCTTGCGTCTCACGAAAGCCTCACAACCCCAAATCTTGATGTGGTCTAGATTGGGAACTTTTCCAGTCCACATCTCGTGAGGTGTTTTGGCAACCTTCTTTGTAGGGACTATATTAAGGATATGGGCGGCAGTCTCTAAGGCATACCCCGAAAATGAGATTGGTAGCGAAGCTCGAATCATCATGGAACGAACCATGTCCAACAAGGTCCAATTGCGCCTCTTAGCTACACCATTCAACTGCATGTGGTGTCCTAGGAGGTGTCAATTGTGAGATAATCCCACATTCCTTAAGGTCGTCAAGGAACTCAGTACTAAGATACTCACCACCACGATCGGATCGAAGCATCTTAATGTTCCTGCCCAACTGATTCTCCACTTCTTGCTTAAACTCTTTGAATTTCTCAAAGGTTTCTGACTTATTCTTGATTAAGGAGACATATCCATATCTACTAAAATCATCAGTAAAAGTCACATAGAACCGATTAGCATCTCTTGTGGCAGTTCTGAAGGGTCCACACACATCCGTGTGTGTGAGGTCCAACAAACCTTCAGCCCTAGCACAAGTGCCAGTAAAAGGTGACTTTGTCATTTTACCAAGCAAACAAGATTCACAACTATCATCTGACTTTAGGTCAAATGACTCCAAGACTCCATCCTTTTGGAGTTGGCCTATGCGTTTCTTGCATACATGTCCAAGACGACAATGCCATAAAGATGCTTTATCTAAGCTAGTGGAAGAGTCAATACACAATACATTATTTCCTAGATTATCTACAACAGATACAGTTTTATACACGCCATCACAAGGTAATCCTTTAAAATAATGAACATTATTAAAGAAAGCATCAATACTACCATTATTATTATCAAAATAGAAGGTAAAACCTTGTTTATACAATGCATGAAAGGAAATAACATTTCATGCCATTTCTGGCGAATAATAACACTTATTCAAATCTAATGTAAACCCACTATTTAGCACTAAGGAATAAACTCCTATCTTGGTGACAGGTGAAGCTTTCCTGTTTCACATGATCAAGTTTATCTTTCCCTGCTCCACATTCTCACTTCTTCTTAGTCCCTGCAAATCACAACATATGTGAATACCACAACCTGGGTCAAGGACCCAAGACTTAGAATGAGGTGAGTTATTAGACAATATAATGTATATACCTGCATGGTTGGGTTTTACTTTCCCATCCTTCACATCTTGTTGGTACTTTGGGCAGTTTCGCTTCCAGTGCGACTTTTCATGGCAATAGAAGAATTAAGCCTCATTAGGGTTAGCAGGAGTGACAAAACCTTTCTTGGTTTTGCTTGAAGAGGAGCCTTCAAGGGTCTTACCCTTGGTACCCTTAGAAGGGTTCTTTCTCTTCTTCCCTTTACCATGCCCGATTGCCAAGACATTGGCCACAGTTGGAGTAGGAGTAGGAGTAGTAACAACCAACTTACCCTTTAGAACACTTTCCATGGTCTTCAAGAGTCCCTGAAGTTTGCTGAGAGTGACTTCTTCCTTGTTCATGTGATATGTCATGTGGAATTGATCATAACATGATGGTAAGGTGTGCAAAATGATGTCTATTGCTAACTCCTCGGGGAAGTTCACATTCAGCTTCAGTAAACGGTCCACATACCTTTGCATTTTCTGCATGTGGCCCGTGATGGCTTCACCATCCTTCATTCGGGTTGTTATCATCGAGGAGATTATTTCATATCGCTCTTGACGAGCACTTTGATGGTAGCAATCTATCAAGTCCTGGTGCATCTCAACAGGATAATAGTACTCATAGGACTTTTGGAGCTTGGCTGTCATGGTGGCCATCATGATGCATGCTACTTTTGTAGCATCTCTTTCATGTACCTCATATTCAGCAAGCTCTTCAGGAGTAGCAGTTGGCTCGGGTACCTTTAGCTCCTTGTCGAGAACATATTCTTTGTTCTCATACTGAGTGACCGTCCTGATGTTTCTGATCCAATCAGTAAAGTTGGATCCATCGAAGATGACTCTCCTATAAAGATTAATGAGAGAGAAAGAGCTAGTAGGGTTAGAGCTAGAAGCATTGTTATTGGAAGACATCTAAAAAGAAGAGGGAATAGATTAGATTAGATTAGATTTAGAGATAGTCCTTAATAAAACACCCAAATGTAGTATTAAGGCTAGGACCCAGCACAATATTTTATAACTTAGAAGAGGGATGCCGTAATCTAAGCTATAAGATATTTAAAGGTAGGTGAATGACAATTCACCAATTTCCACCATGAAAAACGAAAATTTTTAATTGGTTTAGAAACTCCTAGATTCTTTGAGATTCATTGAACTTTCTTCAATGGCATGTTTCAATATCGAGTGTGCCCTTCAATTTTTGTGACTGGGATGCCGAGGATCACAAAACAAGGTGTGAAATAACCATGCAAATTACTTGGTACCCTTAATGTATTACCCCTCAATCGATGTGCCAGTTAACCACACACACTCCATCGATACTATGATAAACATTAAGTCACCCTTTACCTACCTTTGTTAAGTTCAAGTTAGTGTGCCAGTTAACCACACACGCTCCACTAACGAATTAAACAAAGTGTAAAGTGTAATTTCATGGATTAGCACCTTATTCACATTTTCCAAAAATAACTAAGATTGGGAATTCTATAAAGTTTGTTACTTTAGTGTTATCATTATACTTTTAGTGAGAATTTATAAGTCCTTGTCCTACCCGTTCGGCTAACGACCCTCCACCGATCAAGAAAGCGGTGGGTGAGAGTGGACACCCATTAAGTTGCCATTTTATAGGCAACAACATTATACCCCCCTTATAGACCGGCTTCATGAATGAGGCGTACTAGCGGTAAGACGACTATATCTTATACATATATATATATATATATATATATATATATATATATATATATATATTATTAACTTATAATATTATAAAGTATACGGGTTGAATTTTAACTTTTAAAATTCTAAGGGTTGGAACTAAAGTTTTAATCATGACTTTACTTGTTCCAAAACTTGAGGGCATGTTTTGTAAACATTCAAAACTTTTCATTTCTTATAACTTATGAAGTTAATTGAGTATTAAAATGAAGTCTCTTCATTTTTCCAACTCTTGTCTTTTGTTAATGGTTTTAATTCAAGTGTAACTCTTGGTTTTCTATAACTTGAGGACAAGTTATGGACTCCATTAAAACACATTATGATCAAGAATTAAACTACCAAGTAGGTTACAAACAATTCCTATGATCATCTAATCTTCATAAGTTCAAGAACATGAATATGAACATTTCAAGAATCATAAATTACTCATAAAACTTGTAATTTTTTATTATATTTATTGTAAATGGATTAGCATAAACATTACACCATCTAAAACAAGTTTTATAACACCAAAACAGTTTAGGGCAATGTTTCTAGTCCATTTCCAGCAGCAAAAGTTTAAAATCTGGATTCTGAGGCTCCTACTCGTCGAGTGCACGAACCTAATCGGCGAGTAGGATGAAGTTACACATGAACTCGGTGAGTCCCCCCATGGACTCGGCGAGCTCATCAGGAAGACAGAAAAAAATCGACTTTTTCCAATATTTTGCATCAAGTAACAAACAAACAAGCCTAGGCTCTGATACCACTGTTGGGTTTTGAGCATTCTAACACTCCTATGGTGTACATGCAACCCTAGAAACCTTGGATCTATGTTTGACTAAGATACATGCAAATAAATATTTTTCCAAGGTTCTTATCCTATCTAGCATGACATGGGGAACTTGAATCAAATAAAGCTAGTAGGATTACTTACCTTGTAGTTGTAGTTCATTGCTTAGAGTTTTAGAGCCTAGCACCAATAGTGTGGATGCCTAAAATGGAAATCACAAATCACCAGAAACTTTGGAACCTTGAGAGAATAGTCACCACTATCTTGAAATCAGCCCTCTACTTTACTCACCACAACTAGTGTGATTTCAAGAACCAAAGCCTCCTTTATATAGTGTGGTGGATTAGGGTTACATCCATGTAAAACCTAATACCCATGTCTCTTCATTTCCATGAGATCCATGGGTTAAAGCTCCATGGAGTATCCATGGACTTTCTAAGCAAGCCTAGCCCATTCCAAATAAGCATTAGCCCACACTATATAAATATAAGAGCCCATATTTAATTAGTAATACTTTTGATCTCTAAATTAATCCTAGATTAATTATAGATCAATACTAATTAAATAATATGATCTTATATTAATATATTAGAACTTATAATATATTAATAAATCATATCTTATACTATTCTCAAAAGATTATCCATAAATTATTCGGGTGAAGTGCAAACCAAATGGACCATGCCGGGTCGGGTCAAGTACATACCAAATATAGTTATGGACTTAGACAATATATCCAACAGAGAGTTCATAGGAGGAGACGAAGTGATGGTAAAGCTTCCACATAGAATGTTTAAGTCTACCCGAGAAGTACACAAAGGCTTAACAAGATGATACGAGGGACCCTACAAAGTTCTCGAAAAAGTCGGGACCCGATCATACAAACTAGACTTGCCATCCCACTTAAAAATTCATCTAGTATTCCATGTAAGTCTCCTTAAAGCATACAATCGTGATAATGAAGATCCATCGCGAAGCCAATCACATCGAGCCCCAGTAGCAAACATAGTCTCCTATGACAAGGAAGTATAAGAAATTTTAGCTGAAAGAATGGTCTGTAAATGAGGCACACCCAATTGGACATAATACTATGTTCGACGGAAAGGACTACCAGATAGTGAGTCCATCTGGGAACGTGAACAAGATTTGTGGCAGTTCCGAAGCAAAATCGAGGAGTACAAATCGAAAACTTGACGAGGATGTTAAGAACTTAAGTGGGGGAGGGTGTCACGATCAAGATTCTAGACCCTTCCGAAGTTCTCGAGAAAATGGGAAAAGTTACAAAGTAAAACCTAATAGACCCTGGAACGTCCTACATTTCTCTAGGACATCGAAGAATAATTTGGCACATTTCATGGATACTTGAAATACTTGTATATTAGTAGAACAATCTAGATTATTCATGAAAGTAGGACTAATGTAGTGTTATCTAGAAACTTCCCTAGAAGGGGAAGATCAAGTATAAATAGGGTGGAGCTTATTTGCTCCAAATCATCGAGAAGTTTTCGTGTAAGAACTTAAGTTATACAAAGAAGCTCTTCTTCATAGAAGTGTTCCTTGTTGTTTTTCTTGCTTCCTTAAATCGTTAATACACCCAAGTTATCGAAGTTAGCCTCACTTAGTCGGAGAAGACAATAAGTGGCGCACGGTGATTGAGTCGTCCCGTAACACGAGTCCTTTTAGATTGCCCTCAAACCAAGTAATTAGACATAATCATTTTTGGATAAAGAGGTTGATTTATTATTTGATTAATAAATTGAAACAAATAATTTATTAATATATTATGAGAATAGTATATTAATTAGAAATAGTAGTATTTAATTAATAATCAATCAGAAATGAATTTGAATTAATTTTAGGATTAGGAATTAATTAAAAGTGCATGGTCAAAAGTGCAATTTTTCAATAGTTGAACAAAATGCTCTAGTACCTTCCACCAGGAGGGTGGACAGTTTCAAAGGGGGTAATCTAGGGTTTCTAGATTAACCCATATGGATAATAAGGAAGTGGATAATCACCAAAGTTGAATTATTATTATTTAATTGAAATCAGGGTTAGCTAGGGTTTCTTAGTTACACCATATAAGGACTCATAGGCTATGATTTTCGGCCATCACTTCCTTCCCAAGGCTTGGCCGAAATTTTGCTCTCCACTCTCCTTTCTCCTCTCTCTATAATCTACTAGCTTGGGTGTGAATCACTAGAGGCACGACATTTGTTGTGCTTGCTTCCAAAGGTTCTACAAGACAAGGATAATTGTTATTTACTATAATAACAATAAGTTATGTAATCCTAAGCCCTTTCTTGTGTTTTTCGAAAATTACCTAGGGTTTCTAGGGTTCTTATTTTGATTTTCTTAGTTATAGGTTCAATAGTGAAAACATAGATCTTGTTTTAGGTTGCATGCACACTTAAGAGTATTAAGTTTGTTCTTGTTATACCTAAAACCCATTAGGTATTAGAGGCTATTGCTTGCCAAGATTTATGGATTTGGCATGCTTTTTTTGGGGTTGTGTGTTCCAACAACGATGTCAACGTTCTTGATCAGTCGCTAATATTTGACGATCTTTTGTTAGAAAAGGCACCGGATGCTCCTTTCATAATGAATGGAAATGAATATAAGTTTTTGTATTACCTTACGGGTGTAATATATCCATCATATTCCACATTCGTGAAGGCATTTCACCACCCAGTTGAACCAAGAGATAAAATTTTCAAGAGATCACAAGAAGGAGCACGTAATCATGTGGAATGTGATTTTGGAGTTTTAAAGTCAAAATGACACATACTTGAACATGCGACCAGTCCATGTCAATTAAAAACTCTACATGATATTATGTATGCAAGTATCATAATGCATAATATGGTGATTGCAGATAAATGACGAAACATTGCGGAGTATTCGGCTACAGAACCCAAACACGTGCAATTTCAACCAGAGACAACGAAATATTTATATAGAGTCGTTGATATTCAAGACACATAAAAACATAAGAAACTTCGAGAAGATCTGGGTGATTATATATACCTTGTTAACAAAGATGAATAATGTAACAACTCAAATTTTCAAACAAATTTTTCATTTTAAAAATATATTTATTTCCATTCATAACAAGGCGTAAATCGTTTAAGGGTTCTGTAAAATACAAATAATCAAAATCCCAAGATCATAAAAGCAGTCTTCAGTGTGTATCGATCACGCCGGCGCCTTCCCACGGTCCTCGCTAGTACCTGAAATACATGCAAAACAATTGTAAGCATAAATGCTTAGTGAGTTCCCCAATATACACTTACACACATACGCCTTTCCAGGCCCTGACCTTCCGGTCCTCAACACAGCGCCTTCCGGCCCATAACATAATCACCTTCCGGCCCATAACATATTGCCTTCCGGCCCACATAACATACATAGCTTACAGATAACAAATAACTTACCACATATAGCATACATATCACATATCATATCTGACCTTCCGGTCATACAGTCAAACCCTTCCGGGTATAGTATAGTGAGAAGACTCACCTCGTAAAAGCTGAACGCTAGCAAATCCCGAAATGACTCGTGTACAACCGACGAGCTACAACCACCCTATAACAGCACATATCTCATTAACACTTATATCTTCTAAGTGTGACTATCCCTGAGAAGTCAGACTTAGGTCAACTCTGGTCAACGGTCAACGGTCAACTTGACCGGACTCGGCGAGTGCCATGGCGACTCGGCGAGTCTAGACGTCCTCCAACTCTCTGAGATTCCCTATCTACTCGTCGAGTATCCTCCTCGACCCGACGAGTTACTCCTGGAAGAATCGCGGGGCCACCCCGACTCCACTCGCCGAGTCTGAAGAACAACTCGGCGAGTCCCAGTAAATCTTCAAGCTACTCGCCGAGTCTGAAGAACAACTCGACGAGTCCAAGCCATGCAGACGAGTAACTGCTTCCTAAATCACGTATGGTCCCGAGATATACAATCATGGGACCTTCTGGACTTCTAAACATCTTATTACTGGGGTATAAACGTCTGGGTAATAACATAATAACCCATCTAATCACTAAATGGGTTTCATAAACCCTAAATTCGCATACACATCAAAATAACAGAATTGGTCCGAGTATTACCTGAAAACGCACTCTCTGTGTCCCCCAAACCTCAGGACTCGATCCTCCTTGATATTCCTTTGGCCAAATTCCTTTTCTTCTTGCCTAACAAGTTCCTCCAAGTTCCAATAGCTTTCTCTCTTGCTCTAGACGTCCACAACGATTAGGGTTCTTCTCAATCGACCAAAAGACGGAAAATGACGGCCTAAGAGGCGTTATATACGATCCAAAACCGAACGGTTAGGGTTTCTGCTGAACAGCGTCGACTCGCCGAGTCCATATCCGGACTCGTCGAGTCCAGTCGCGAACCCGCGACCAAGTCTGCGATCCTACTCGGCGAGTCTAGGCTCCAACTCGCCGAGTCCCCTCTTAAATCACCCCTAAAAACATAATTTAATAATACCTGAGATTCCGGGCTGTTACAACTCTCCCCCGCTAGGATTAGACTTTGCCCTCGAAGTCTCATTCTGAAAATAGTTCCGGATGCTGCTCCTGCATCTCACGTTCCGGCTCCCAAGTCATTTCCGATCCCTTACGGTGTTGCCATTAAACCAACACCAGAGGTACCTCCTTGTTCCTCAGAACCTTGATCTTCCGATCCCTGATAGCCACTGGTCTCTCCGCATAATTCAGGCTCGCATCCACCTGAAGATCCTCCAATGGAACCACTGCCGACTCATCGGCTATGCACTTCCTCAATTGCGACACGTGAAAAGTGTCATGGATCTGTCCCAACTCCGCTGGCAACTCCAACCGATAGGCTACCCGGCCTATCCTTGCAATTACACGAAATGGCCCAATATACCGGGGCCCCAACTTGCCCCTCTTCCTGAATCGGATCACTCCTTTCCAAGGAGAAACCTTCAAGAGAACGAAGTCGCCAACTTGAAACTCAAGCTCGGATCGGCGCCTGTCTGCATAACTCTTCTGTCGGCTCTGGGCAGTCAATAGCCTCTGCCTAACTTGTTGAATCTGCTCTGTCGTCCGAAGCACGATCTCCGTGCTGCCCATCACTCTCTGTCCCACCTCTCCCCAGCAAATGGGGGTCCGACACCTTCTACCATACAACAGCTCAAAAGGTGGCATACCAATGCTCGAATGATGGCTGTTGTTGTAGGAAAACTCTGCTAAGGGTAAATATGCATCCCAGCTACCCCCGAAGTCTAACACACACGCCCGAAGCATGTCCTCCAGCGTCTGAATCGTCCGCTCGCTCTGACCGTCTGTCTGGGGGTGGTATGCGGTACTAAAATGCAATTTAGTACCCAACTCCTCATGAAATTTCTTCCAGAACCTGGAAGTGAAACGCACATCACGGTCTGACACAATCGAGATCGGCACCCCATGCCGAGATACCACTTCTCTCACATATATCTCTGCCAGCTTCTCCGCTGAAGAACTCTCACTGATGGCAAGGAAGTGTGCACTCTTCGTCAACCTATCCACAATCACCCAAATTGCATCAACTCCCCTGGCAGTCCTCGGCAATTTGGTGATGAAATCCATAGTGATCTGCTCCCACTTCCACTCGGGGATCTCCAATGGCTGTAACTTGCCATGCGGTCTCTGATGCTCAGCCTTAACCCTACGGCAGGTCAAGCACCTCTCGACGAACCATGCAACGTCCCTCTTCATACAGGGCCACCAATACTCTTTCCTCAGGTCCAAATACATCTTCGTAGCACCGGGATGGATCGAGAATTTCGATCTATGAGCCTCTTCCATCAAAGTAATACGCGTACCGCCCACAAACGGTACCCAAATCCGACCCTGAAACGTCATAAGCCCTCGCCCATCCTTAACGAACTCTGAAATTAACCCCACGACCTGCTCTTTCTTCTGCATTTAGGTTGGGCTGATCCATCAAATACTTCAAGCTCTTATGGTCCGTATATATCGTACATCGAACCCCATACAGGTAGTGACGCCAAATCTTGAGAGCGAACACTACTGTCCCCAACTCTAAATCATGTGTGGGATATCTCGCCTCATGAGGCTTCAGCTGCCTCGACGCATACGCTATCACATGACCCCTCTGCATCAACACTGCACCCAGTCCCGAAATCGATGCGTCGCAATACACCACAAAATCCTCCATCCCTTCTGGGAGAGCTAATACCGGGGCTTCGCACAACCTCTGGCGAAGTGTCTCAAAGGAGGTCTGCTGCTCGGGCCACCATGAGAATGCAACACCCTTCCGGGTCAATATGGTGAGTGGCACTGCGATCTTGGAGAAATCCTTGATGAATCTCCGATAATACCCTGCCAACCCAAGGAAGCTCCTGATCTCAGAAGGTGACTTCGGCACCTCCCAACTCATCATCGCCTCAACCTTGGCCGGATCGACCAATATCCCTTTCTGATTGACAACATGTCCTAGAAATTGGACCTCTCGCAGCCAGAAGTCACATTTGGAGAACTTTGCATAAAGCTTCTCCGACCTCAATACCTCAAGGACCTCCCTCAAATGCTCCTCATGCTGCTCTCTAGATCTCGAATACACCAGAATGTCGTCGATGAATACAATCACTAACCGATCCAACATTGGTCTGCATACCCTGTTCATGAGATCCATGAACACAGCCGGGGCATTGGTGAGTCCGAAAGGCATCACCACAAACTCATAATGCCCATATCGCGTCCTAAACGCTGTCTTCTGGACATCCTCATCCCGCACTCTCACCTGATGGTACCCTGACCTCAGATCGATCTTGGAAAACCAAGATGCTCCCTGCAACTGATCGAATAAATCATCGATCCTCGGCAACGGGTAACGGTTCTTGACCGTCAACTTGTTCAACTCCCGGTAATCAATGCACATCCGGTGTGAACCATCCTTCTTCTTGACGAACAGAATAGGTGCTCCCCACGGCGAGCTGCTCGGCCGAATGAATCCCTTCCCCAACAGCTCCTGGAGCTGCGAGGACAACTCTTGCATCTCTGGAGGTGCAAGACGATAAGGCACTTTAGCAATAGGCGCGGCCCCCGGAACCAGATCGATACCAAACTCTACTTGCCTCACAGGAGGTACTCCCGGTAGCTCCTCGGGGAAAACATCTGGAAACTCACGCACCACCGGGACCTCCTCAACTGACTTCGGTTTCTCGGAAACCACCTGCGTATCCATCACATACGCCACAAAACCCTTACAGCCCTGCTGTAGACACTGCCTCGCCCTGGCGGCCGAACAAAAAGCTGATCCCGAACGGGTACCCTCGCCGTACACCGAAAGAACTCCCCCACTATGGTCTCGTATGGTCACCAACTGACGCTCACAGTCGATGACAACGCCGAATCGGCTCAACCAGTCCATGCCCACGATGACACAGACATCACCCATCGCAATAGGAATCAGGTCAATCGGGAATTCAACCCCGAAAATCTCTAGTACACATCCCCGAAGAACCTCCGTGGCACAAATCACTTTCTCGTCAGCTATAGAAACTTTCAAAGGTCGACTCAACGCCTCACGACTAACGCTGATATGCTGACTAAAGGCTAAGGACACAAAGGACCTACTCGCACCCGAGTCAAATAACACTAAGGCAGGCACAGAGTTCACAAGGAAAGTACCTACGCATACAATAACATAAGCATAATATCTCGACATTAAAATAAATACATGAATCACAACATACCTGCCACGACATCGGGCGCAGCGCGGACCTCCTCCGCAGTCAGCTGAAAGGCTCTCCCACGAGCCCTCGGGGCCTCGACTTTCACCGGTCGAGTCTCGGTAGTCCTGGCAATAGGTGCAGATCCCTGACGAAGCTGCGGACACTCGGCCTTCCGATGGCCGGTCTGGTTGCAATGAAAGCAAACCATAAACCCCTTGGGGCACTCCCTAGCAATGTGCCCCTCCTTGCCGCACTTGTAGCAAGCACCGGCTCGACACGCCCCATCGTGACCCTTGCCGCACTTTCCGCAAGTGCAGCTCTTCGAACCTCCCGTCCTCGAATCGGCGGACTTGATCCGCTTGGCTGCCGGCTGAGACTGAGCCGGCCGCCGGTCCGCCTGCTAAGACTCGGCCTCCTCCCTGGCCTGAGTCTCCAACTCGATCTCATGCTTCCGGGTATTCGCCTGAAGCTCCGTAAAAGTATGATAGGTGGAGTTCGCCACAAACTCCCGGATATCCCTCCTCAAGACACCCAAGTACCGGCTCATCCGAGCCTGCTCCGTGGACACCAGCTCGGGGCAAAACATTGCCCTCTCATGAAACTTCCGCGTGATCGCCGCCACCGAATCAGTACCCTGCTTGAGGGTTAAGAATTCCTGAACCAATCGTTCCCGTTCCACCGGGGGAACGTATTCATCCCTGAACATGGTAGTAAACCCCTCCCATGTCACCGTTGTAGTCTCTGCCATAGTCAAGTTCGCTGTCACGAACTTCCACCAGTCCTTCGCTCCCAGACGGAGCTGGTTCAAAGCGAACCGTACCCTCAGGTGCTCCGGGCATGAACACGTGTAGAAGCACCCCTCTATGTCCGCGATCCACCTCATCGCAGCAATCGGATCCTGCGTCCCATCGAACTCCGGTGACTTCGTGTTGCTGAACTCTCGGAACAGCAACGAGTCACCTCCCTGTGGCCTAGCAGCGGCCACGGCTGCGGTAGCTGCAGCGGTTGCAGCCTCAGTCAACGCGGCGTACCGCTCATCGAATGTCTCCATCAGGGTGGTCTTAATAGACCCAAACATCTCCGGGATCTCAGCCCGGATCGCTGCCGCCACCTCCTCGTGAATCATCTGACGAATATCCTCGTCACTCACACCGCTCGTACTCGCTCCGTGGCGTGGTCTAACCATGATGTCTCTGAAATACAACATAAAACTATCAGAGACTCCACCGAGTACAATCGTACTCGATACGCAACCCTACTCAGTCCCCGATATCCAGGGATTCTTACTTGGGTCTCCCACTGACCCGGTGTCTTCGGTAGTACGGGCCCAATACTACCGACCACACCGCATCAGCGTTCATCCCAAGTCCTCCTCCCCAAACTCCGGATAGTGAGTACTCTACTTCTGATAAGCGCTATCTACCCGCATACTAGCAACGCGTCTCATATAGGCAAACTTCCCTAGACTAAGGCATCACAAATCAGGCCACTCTAGTCCTATCATGAATACCTAGTCTTCTAGCATGCATAACAATTCATATCATATAATATTGTAAGGTATTTTGGGGATCTTTACCGTTCGGGCGCTGACTGATCGTACACACTGCTTCTTTCTTGCTTACCACGAAACCATTTACAAAAGTTTATGCCTTTATTTAAAAAGTTTTTCTCAATTCCTCGGTTTGAGTTCAGCTACTCCCGAAGGTGCACCCGAATCCCTCAAACCAAGGCTTTGATACCAATTGTAACAACTCAAATTTTCAAACAAATTTTTCATTTTAAAAATATATTTATTTCCATTCATAACAAGGCGTAAATCGTTTAAGGGTTCTGTCAAATACAAATAATCAAAATCCCAAGATCATAAAAGCAGTCTTCAGTGTGTATCGATCACGCCGGCGCCTTCCCACGGTCCTCGCTAGTACCTGAAATACATGCACAACAACTGTAAGCATAAATGCTTAGTGAGTTCCCCAATATACACTTACACACATACGCCTTTCCAGGCCCCGACCTTCCGGTCCTCAACACAGCGCCTTCCGGCCCATAATCTTAATCACCTTCCGGCCCATAACATATTGCCTTCCGGCCCACATAACATACATAGCTTACAGATAACAAATAACTTACCACATATAGCATACATATCACATATCATATCTGACCTTCCGGTCATACAGTCAAACCCTTCCGGGTACAGTATAGTGAGAAGACTCACCTCGTAAAAGCTGAACGCTAGCAAATCCCGAAATGACTCGTGCACAACCGACGAGCTACAACCTCCCTATAACAGCACATATCTCATTAACACTTATATCTTCTAAGTGTGACTATCCCTGAGAAGTCAGACTTAGGTCAACTCTGGTCAACGGTCAACGGTCAACTCGACCGGACTCGGCGAGTGCCATGGCGACTCGGCGAGTCTAGACGTCCTCCAACTCTCTGAGATTCCCTATCTACTCGTCGAGTATCCTCCTCGACCCGACGAGTTACTCCTGGAAGAATCGCGGGGCCACCCCGACTCCACTCGTCGAGTCTGAAGAACAACTCGGCGAGTCCCAGTAAATCTTCAAGCTACTCGCCGAGTCTGAAGAACAACTCGGCGAGTCCAAGCCATGCAGACGAGTAACTGCTTCCTAAATCACGTATGGTCCCGAGATATACAATCATGGGACCTTCTGGACTTCTAAACATCTTATTACTGGGGTATAAACGTCTGGGTAATAACATAATAACCCATCTAATCACTAAATGGGTTTCATAAACCCTAACTTCGCATACACATCAAAATAACAGAATTGGTCCGAGTATTACCTGAAAACGCACTCTCTGTGTCCCCCAATCCTCAGAACTCGATCCTCCTTGATATTCCTTTGGCCAAATTCCTTTTCTTCTTGCCTAACAAGTTCCTCCAAGTTCCAATAGCTTTCTCTCTTGCTCTAGACGTCCACAACGATTAGGGTTCTTCTCAATCGACCAAAAGACGGAAAATGACGGCCTAAGAGGCGTTATATACGATCCAAAACCGAACAGTTAGGGTTTCTACTGAACAGCGTCGACTCGCCGAGTCCATATGCGGACTCGTCGAGTCCAGTCGCGAACCCGCGACCAAGTCTGCGATCCTACTCGGCGAGTCTAGGCTCCAACTCGCCGAGTCCCCTCTTAAATCACCCCCAAAAACATAATTTAATAATACTTGAGATTCTGGGCTGTTACAAATAATTTAGCGGGAAAGATGTAGTTTTCCTTGTTTTTAAATGTTATTTGGTTTTTGTTGTATTTTTTTTTTTAATTTTAAATGTTATGTTTAATTAAAAAATTATGTTTTATTTGAATAACACGTTTTATTAAATTATTTTTGTTTTTTTAAATATTAAAAATTAAATTGAAAAAAATAATTTTAAAAATAATAACATAGAAATTAGTGGGTATTATAACATGTTGTCTATTTCGTCACTTGGTGTTATAACACCTTGGGGGTAACATGATATATGAGGTGACATTTTTTTGGTGTAGTAACATGCCTTAACATGTTGTCCACACCAACTAGCCTTACCATTATGTTATGAGTCAAATGTCATTATGATATGAGTCAAAAGTCAGGTCGCATTAGATTTATAGATCTTTGGTGGTTTAATTAGGAGTTTGTGTGGTGCGGTTTAAAGTCAAAATTGCATTGCATGTGCAATTTGAGTTTTTTGAAAACTGCAAATCATATTGCAAACTTCTAAACCGCGTTATTCGGTGTAGACGGTGTTACTGCGGTTTAATGAATAACTAAAAATATTTTATTTATAGCTTTATATGCATTAATATATAAGTGTGTTAAGTGATTCTATACAAAACTTATTAAGTTGATAAATGCCAACAGAAAAATACATTTCATGTTTGTATTAAACTCTTTTAGGGTTAGCTTTTCAAGAGAACGCCTTTTCTTTCTAGTAAAGTTGCCACTCATATTTGTGTTAGGATATTAAGAGGTACTTTAAGCACTTCGACAAACCGAAGCACAACACAAATTAGAATGATGAAGATGATAAGATAATTAAAAAGAAACACAAAGAGATTTAATGGTGTTCGCTTGATCTGAAAAATCGAGTTACATCCACATGAAAAACTAGATACATATTTTATCGATAATTAATGATATACACTTTTATATGTATTTACTACATTTACATTTCATAACAAATTTACAATTCGAAACACACTTGTACTAGGGTTACAATCAATGAGATATATATAAAGTGTTGTTGACCTAAAACTTCTAGGTTGCGCTTATAGGCCCATGACAAAACCTATTCTGAGTAGAAAGGACAACATCAAACCTCTATCCTAGGGAATGCTTCTTTGTCACTAATGGGTTGAATCTATAAGAGCACCAAAAGGTTGGAGAAAACAACAAAGCTGGAGAACATCGAAGCTTCACCATAACCATGACTTTGATGCCAAAAGATATTGTGTTCCTTAGTCAGAGCTCAACCTTTGGTCCAACCTAATGGCTTTATCCTTACTAAATTCGACACAATTCTTTGGACCAAATTCGAGCCTAGGCTTCTTGTAAGCTTTCCCCTTGGACAAATTTGCAAAAACTTCTCCTCTGTCGTTCTATCCACATTTACATCTCAATAATATCTCACTTGGAGAATGATCGACAAATCTATTTCCATCCAAGTGATGTAACCCATTATATCTCTAGTCCGTGCCTTCACTTCAATTCTATGGAAGGCTAGTTAAATCCGTATACAACTTCAACTTCTCCAACGTTACCGCCTTGGTAAACATATCCATTAGATTCTTCATACCAAGGAACTTCTTCTACTTGTAACATCCTAAAATCACGATAAAAATTTTCATACCAAGTAATGTAACCATTGTTTTCAACCAAAACCATATCAAATGAAGTATCAAATACAAATATCCCCATGATCAATGTATCATAAAACCTCCCAAAACATATCATCGAAGGATGTGTACAATCACGCCTTCACCTTCCCACGTTTATCTGAAGTACCTGAAATAATAAATCGAAACTGTAAGCCAAAGCTTAGTGAGTTCCCCCAAGGTACCACCACACAAACATATAACTTATATAATTTGGCATATTGGGTCCACAACCTCCCGGTTGGCTTACCCTAACCCACAACCTCCTAGTTCGATTGCCCTGCATATAACGTATTGGGTCCACAACCTCCCGCTTTGATTACCTTAAGCCATAACCTCCCAGTTGGATTGCCCCGGTCTGTTAACTGATAGCATAAAGCAGTATAGTCTCAACCTTAGACGTACTATGTCAACATATACATAACAAGTAATATATACCAAGCAACAAATAATTATATAACCAGTCAACAAACAAATATGCAGATCTACAGATCACTACCTCGTAACAGCATCCTATATACCAGGATATAGATCTAACATATAATTACATCATAACAACATCCTATATACCGAGATACATAATCTATTGGTTCGGAATTGGTGCCTTCAACCCACACGTACAGTGAGGAAAACTCACCTCTCAATCTTAAAAGATAGCTGATCACGCCACAGCTCTACGTACCAACTATATGGATCACCTATACAATAAATAGTGACCTTGTCTCAAAATATTGTCTAAATACCCAAAATACCCTTAGGTCAAACTATGGTCAGAGGTCAAAGTCAACAAGTCAACTTAGCTTGTTTCCACGTCGTGGTTAGCTCTAACTACACCGTGGTGACTAGAGGACGAAACAGTCGCATGGCAACCATCCACCACGTCTTGGTAACCATTCACCACGTCATGGTGACTGTTTAGACCAACTTATTCTAATAAGCTCTTGATCCATCAAACCAACCATTCAAACTTCCCATAAGGCATTCTATCCTCTAATGAACCATACAATCATTTCTTTGTAGAAATTCATGTCTAATGCATGTCATGAACTCAAACTAGGTCAAAATAGAGAAAAAGGGGGCCAAGATCACATGCACGAGTTCAAAACTCTAAGAAATTCCCGATCCAGCACTCCTAACCCTAAAGGGACTCTGGGAACCCATAAAGTTGGCAACTTTATGGAATTCCAACACTCTAATAAGTCCCAACATGAAGAACAAGGCTTAAAAACCTAGATCTATGCACAAAGAACTAAAAAGCATGGAACTTGAAGGCTTATAAAAGTCCAAAAGATGCACAACAAGAAGATTAGAAGAGTCCCTTGCTGAATCCAAGCCCAAATGTCACCTTCTTCTTCTTCTAATACCCAAAAATCAACACTAAAGGCTCAAAAGGCACGTTAGAGGTTAGGGTTTCCTTGGAGACTGAGAGAGTGTGATGGTGGCTAAGGGTGATCAACCCTAGCCATCACATTCACTAAAATAGGAGGGAAAACCTTGGAGATTATAGTTTCTCATTTAACTGCCACCACATCGTGGTTATAGGCCACCATGTCATGGTGTTCATTTAAAACCCGCGATACAAAATTCTCATCCACGATGTGGTGATGCTCCACCATGCTGTGGCCACCTCAAGGAAGCTTTATACACAAAATTTGATTTATACCTGGACCGGATGTTACACAAGTTGAGTTTACCTTCAGTTATTAATTTAACCCAGAGATTAAGTTTTTTCATTTAACCACCACCACGTTGTGGTTATAGGCCACCATGCCATGGTGTTCATTTAAAACACAGGATACAAAATTCTCTGCCATGTCATGGTGATGCTCCACCATGTTGTGGCCACCTTAAGGAAGGTTTATACATAAAAGTTGATTTAACCACCACCACATCGTGGTTATAGGCTACCATGTTGTGGTGGTCATTTAAAAACCGCGATACAAAATTCTCCGCTACATCGTGGTGGTGCTCCACCATGTCGTGGCCACCTCAAGAAAGGTTTATACACAAAAGTTTATTTATACCTGGACTGGATGTTACGTAAGTTAAGTGTACCTTTGATTATTAATTTTCTAATTAAATTGTTCCTCATCTTGATGTGCTCTATCTTGATGTGTGCATCGGATTCTTTGCTATGTGAAATGTGTTATGGTTATCCTAATTTAGGACATGGTCTTCTTGATTCAAGCCTAGATTTGATAGGAAGTTCTTTAACCAAATAAGCTCTTTGCTACATTTTGATATAGCCATATTCTTAGTTTTAGTGGTTGAAAGAGCAATGTACTTTTTTAGTGATAACGTCCAACTAGTGTTCGTCCCTCTAACTATAACATGTAATATGTAGTGCATTTCCTCAAATCCAAATAACGCCCAAGTTATAATCATTAAAACCTTATATGACAACCTCCTACCTTTTAAAACATAAGGATATTTTTTGAAGTTTTTTTAAGTAGTAAAGCAATCACTTAAGTCCTTCCTAATGCTCATTCGCAAGATTTGACAAAAATTTGTTGACGACTCCTGCTATATCAAAACTTTTTGGTATGGTGAAAACTGTTGATGCATAGGGAACCTTTATATTTATGCTTTTTCTACTTCTAAATTTTAGGATGAACTCAAGTGACTCCTGATAGGTGTGTGTTTGGCTTTAACATTAGTCATGTTAAACTTACGTATACTTTTGGATATACTTATGTCATTCCAAAAAACTACTTAGCAGCCCCAAGTCCATCTCAAACTTTCTCTGGATTTAGAGACCCCACAAAGTTGTCTCTTGGTATGCTCATTCCAAGAAACTACTTAGCAGCCCCAAGTCCATCTCAAACTTTCTGGAAAACTATTTCTTCAACTTGTGAAGTGTCAAGATTGCAATCAAGTATTCATTTCATATAGAAATATGAATACGAGAAGTAAATAAATCTAGTTCATCTTATATTATCAGGAAGGCAACAAAGCTAAAATGTTTGAAAGATAAAGTATGTAAAAACTTGCAAGTATCTTATGTTGCAGTACTATTTATAGTACTATCAACATATACAAAATATACGAAGAGACTTCGACATTGAGTATAAAACAAAACGCTCCTAGAAATACATAGATATATCGAAGTCACATGAACTTCAATATAGACAACTACACTACCCTTTGACATTACAATACAAAACTTTGCATATGAATAACTTCGCAACTTATAAACTCTACAACTTTTCGATCTCCTACATGTCATATAGCAAGATGATGATGTAAGAGGACATGAACTTCTTCAGATAGAAACAATGACCACTCTCACATCTCATGTACTCATTCTTCTTAATGAAGTCATAAAACTTCAACTAACACTACCTTGGAACTTACTTTAATCCACACAAATTTTTCTTCAATTTACACATTTGGGTGTTTTTTCATTTATATAAAAACCTTTACGTTGTGCCATGTTGATATCTTCATCAAGGCCAATGTGTAGGAAAGTTATATTTACGTCAAGTTGCTCTAGATGTAAATCTTATGCAATGGAGATTCCAAGGATCATTCTGATTGTGGCCATCTTCACAATCGATGAGAAATTTGCATTCTAATCAATTCTCTCCTTTTATAGGAAACCATTTAGCAATTATTTAGCCATATATGTCTTGCTTCCATAAATCTCATTTTGAAGACCCTAAATACCCACTTATTTTTAAGTGCATTCTTCTTTGCTAGAAAGTTTGAGGGTTCCCCAAAGTTACATTCTCAGTGGATTTACACCCATTGTCCTTGACTTTACTTCCTTCATCTTCACTCCCACGCACTCCAAATTTGTCAAATATTTTTGTTATAGATATGGCTAATTATCTAAAAAGGTAGTGACAAAATTAATAATTACTGTGGCCTATTGGGTTACACACTTGTTTGAAACTTAAAAGTAAGAATAAAAAAATAGAGTGACTAATTTGTGATTTCCTAGTAGATAATGAAATAACTAGAAATTATGGAAAATGGTCTTTCATCAAATAAAAGCTTAATGTTTGAATTATGGTATTGTTACCATAATTGAGCAAACTTGGGGAGAAGGAAAGATCAAATGACTATATATATATATATATATATATATATATATATATATATATATATATATATATATATGTTGGATAAGGTGTCTAAGTCCATAACTATTTCGGGTGTGTACTTGACCCGACCCGGCATGGTCCATTTGGGTTGCATGGCACCATGCAATTGGATAGACTAAATGAGAGAAATAACACTTGGAGATTATTAATATATTATAAGCTCTAATATATTAATAATATTATTTGATTAGTTTGATCAATAATTAATTTAGAATTAATTAAGTGGTCAAAAGAAAACTAATTAAATATATGGGTTGATTATGTAAATCATCCATATCTTGTATAGTGGGCTAAGAGGCTCCATGGATTATCAAGTTGGGTTCTACCCGTAGGATGCTCCATGGATGCTCCATGGGAGTTACAAACCCATGGGTCATGGAAATGAAGAGTCATGACACATTAGGGTTTACATGGTGTAACCCTAGATGTGTCAACACTATATAAGAATCATATTCTCCACCAAAATCGGCTAGACATAAGAAACTAGAGGGCTTGGCCGATTTTAAGAAGTGTGTATTATCTCAAAGGTTTTTCCAAGAGCATTTGGTGTTGTGTGAAGCATTTGAGGCATCACACTTGGGGTGCTAGGCTCACAAGGTTTCAAGGAACATAAGCAACAACAAGGTAAGTTATTCTATCTATTATTCAAGTTAAAATTGTTCCCCATGTATGCTAGATAGGAATATAGCCTTGGAATTCAACTTAGCATGATAATTAGACAAACATAGATCCAAGGTTATTAGGGTTGCATGTACACTTAGGAAGTGTTAGAATGCTCAAAACCAATCAGTGGTATCAGAGCCTAGGCTTGTTTGTTTGTTATTTGTGCTTAAAAGTTGAAGAAAGTCGAAATCTTGCTGTCTGACTGATGGACTCGCCGAGTCCATGGGGGGGACTTGCCGAGTCCACTTGTATCTTCAACTTACTCGGCGAGTAGATTTATGCACTCGGCGAGTAGGGTCGACAGAGTGCAGAATTTCGACTTTAGTTGCTGGAAATGGATTAGAAACATTACCCTAAACTGTTTTGGTACTTGAAAAACTTGTTTTAGATGGTGTAATGTCTTGCTAATTCATTTACAATAACTAGTTATCAAAATTACAAAGTTTTAAGTGTAGTTTTGATTCATGAAAATGCTTATGTTCATGTTCTTGATCTTATGATGTTTAGATGATCATAGGAATTATTTGTAACCTATGTGGTAGTTTAATTCTTGATCATAATGTGTTTTAATGGAGTCCATAACTTGTCCTCAAGTTATGGAAAACCAAAAGTCTCTTGGATTAAAAACCATTAAAAGAACACAAGAGTTAGGGAAAATGAAAAGTCCTCATTTTATTACTCTATTAAACTCATAAGTTACAAGATATAAAAAGTTTTGAAAGTTTACAAAACTTGCCCTCAAGTTTTGGAACAAGTAAAGTTAAGTTAAAACTTTAGTTCCAACCCCTAGAATTTTAAAAAGTTAAAATTCAACCCTTATACTTATATTATTATGATTTAATAATTATATATATATATATATATATATATATATATATATATATATATATATATATATATATGTATAAGAACAAAGTCGTCTTACCGCTAGTACGCCTCATTCACGAAACCGGTCTATAAGGTGGGTATAAGGTTGTTGCCTATAAAATGGTGACTTAATGGGTGTCCACTCTCACCCACCGCTTGCTTGACCGGTGGAGGGTCGTTAGCCGAACGGGTAAGACAAGGACTTACAAATTCTCATTCAAAGTATGATGAATATTATAAAGTAACTAAATGTTTTATTAAATTCCCAATCTTAGTTACTTTAGGAAAAATGTGAATAAGGTGCTATTCCATGAAATTACACTTTACACTTTGATTAAGTCGTTGGTGGAGCGTGTGTGGTTAACCGGCACACTAACTTGGACTTAACAAGGTAGGTAAAGGGTGACTTAGGGTTTATTATAGTATCGATGGAGCGTGTGTGGTTTACCGGCACATCGATTGAGTGATAAACTTTAAGGGTACCATGTGATTTGCATGGTTACTTCACACCTCGTTTTGTGATCCTCGGTATCCCAGTCACAAAACTTGGAGGGCACACTCGAGATTTAAACATGCCTTTGAAAAAGTTCATTGAATCTCAAAGAATCTAGGAATTTCTAAGAACCATTCAAAAACCTAATACTTAAATATTGCGGTTTTCGTGGTGGAAATTGGTGAATCGTCATTCACCTACCTTTCAAATATGATATAGCTTAGATTACGGCATACCTCTTCTAAGTTATATTATATTGTGATTGGATCCTAGCCTTAATATTACATGTGGGTGTTTTATTAAGGACTCGCTTATATATCTAAACTAACCTTGTTCTCTTATCTTCAGATGTCTTTCAACAATGCTTCTGGCTCTAATCCTAATGGCTCCTTTACCCTTATGAACTTGTGTGGGAAAGTCACCTTTGATGGATCCAACTTCAATGAGTGGATCAGAAACATCAGAATGATTACCCGCTACGAGGACAAAGAATATGTCCTTGACAAGGAGCTTAAGGAGATTGATGAGACCACTGCAACTCCTCAGGAGATCGCTAACTTTCGGGCACATGAAAGGGATGCTACGAAAGTGGCTTGCATCATGATGGCCATGATGATAGTGGAACTCCAAAAGTCTTATGAGGATTTCTACCCTTATGAAATGCACCAAGATTTGATGGAAAGATACCATCAAAGTGCAAGACAAGAGAGGTATGAAATCATCTGCTCCATGATAACAACCATGATGAAGGACGGGGAATCCGTCACGAGCCACATGCAGAAAATGCAAAGGTATGTGGATCGTTTGCTGAAGCTTAATGTGAACTTCTCGGAGGATCTTGCAATAGATATCATTTTGCACTCCTTACCATCGTGCTATGATCAATTCCGCATGACATATCACATGAACAAGGAAGAAGTCACCCTCAGCAAACTTCAGGGACTTCTCAAGACCGCAGAATCAGGTCTTAAGGGGAAGTCGGTTGCTATCACTCCTACTCCAAACTCAACTCCGGTTTTGGCAATCGGGAAAAGTCGAGGGAGGAAGAGAAAGAGATCCTCGAAGGGTACCAAGGCTCGGACCCTTGATGGCTCTTCTTCAAGTGGAACCAAGAAAGGTTTCATTACTCCTTCTTCTGACCCAAAAGAGGATGAATGCTTCTATTGCCATGAAAAGGCTCATTAGAAGCGGAACTGCCCAAAATACCAGCAGGATGTGAAGGATGGGAAAGTTAAACCCAACCATGCAGGTATTTACACTATCATTTCTAATAACTCACCCCATTCTAAATCTTGGGTCCTTGATACCGGTTGTGGTATTCATATTTGTTGTGACTTGCAGGGACTAAGAAGAAGTGAGGATGTGGAGCAAGGAAGAATAAACTTGATCATGGGGAACAGGAAAGCTTCACCTGTCACCAAGATTGGAGTTTATACTTTATCGCTAAGTAGTGGGTTTAGTTTAGATTTGAATAAATGTTGTTACTCGCCAGGAATGGCAAGAAATATTATTTCCTTTCATGCTTTGTACAAACAAGGGTTTACCTTTTCGTTTAATAATGAAGTTGGTTCTATTGATGCTTTCTTTAATAATGTTCTTTATTTTAAAGCATTACCTTGTGATGGTGTGTATGAAGCCGTGTCTGTTGTAGATAACTTAGGAAATAATGTTTTGTGTATTGATTCTACCACTAATAATAACTTGGATAAAGCATCATTATGGCATTGTCGCCTTGGACATATAAGCAAGAAACGCATAGGCCAACTCCAAAAAGATGGAGTCTTGGAGTCGTTTGACCTAAAGTCAGATGATAGTTGCGAATCATGCTTACTTGGAAAAATGACAAAGTCACCCTTCATAGGCTCGTGTGAAAGGGGTGAAGGTTTGTTGGACCTTATACACACGGATGTGTGTGGACCATTCAAACATACCACAAGGGATGCTAATCATTATTATTTGACTTTTACTGATGATTACAGTAGATATGGATATGTCTACTTGATCAAGCATAAGTCAGAGACTTTCGAAAGGTTTAAGGAATTTAAACAGGAAGTCGAGAATCGATTGGGCAGGAACATTAAGATGCTTAGATCCGATCGTGGTGGTGATTATCTTAGTTCAGAGTTCCTTGACTATCTAAGGGAATGTGGGATAGTCTCACAATTGACACCTCCCAGAACACCACAGTTGAATGGTGTGGCTGAGAGGCATAATCGAACCTTGTTAGATATGGTTCGTTCCATGATGAGTCGAGCTTCGCTACCAATCTCATTCTGGGGGTATGTCTTAGAGATTGCCGTCCATATCCTTAATCTAGTCCCTACAAAGAAAGTTGCCAAAACTCCTCACGAGATGTGGACTGGTAAAGTACCTAAACTAGACCACATCAAGATTTGGGGTTGCGAGGCTTTCGTGAGACGCGAGACTCATGATAAGCTCGAACCTCGAAGTGAGAGGTGTATTTTCATCGGTTACCCACAGCAATCCTTTGGTTACCTCTTCTACAGACCTAGTGACAATGTGGTCTTTGTAGCAAGAAGAGGACTCTTTCGAGAAAGAGAGTTTATAAGCCAAGGAGACAGTGGGAGGCAAATTGATCTTGAAGAAATTCAAGAATCAAGTGGTGAAGGAACTTCAAACTCTATCCCTCAACTTGAGGAGGAAACTCCTGTTGAGCCAATTGACAAACCTGTACCTCTAAGGCGTTCCACGAGAGTTAGGAGTGCACCTGATCATTACTATGGATTCCATATTACTGCAGAAGGTGAGACACTTATTAGTGATGGGACACTAGTAAGTCAAGATGACCCTAACAGCTACGAGGAAGCCATGGCAGGCCCCGGGTCTGCTAAATGGAAAGAGAGTTACCCATCCAGAGTAACACCAGATTGAGTAAGACACAAAGCCCTAGCACTGAGGCTGAGATAGCAGAAATGAGTCGAACACCTTATGCTTCGACTGTAGGATCGATCATGTATGCTATGACGTGTACTCGACCCGATGTAGCCTTTGCCCTGAGCATGGTTAGCAGGTATCAGGCGAACCCTGGCAAGGCACACTGGACT